>NW_027555625.1:195081293-195266293 GCF_003287225.1 Phascolarctos cinereus
AAACAGTTAGTGATGCATAAACTATACATGGACCATTTAGGAAAGGTGCTAAATAATCCCTCCACTCATTCTGTGTACAAGAAGATACAAGAAAAATACCAAAATCATAATGGAATTTACAAGGAAGGAAAATTGAGGATGAATCAGAGGAAATTTCCATACGGTAAGAAGTAGTCGACTGTGAAACATTCCCCCAGGGGAAGTGAAGGAAGACTGTTTCTGTAGATATTTAAAAATAAACTTGTCAAAGCAGTAGCTGGTGAGCCATGGGGACCAATCGTCCCATCACAGCGAATGGACTAGACAATATAATAGGTCTCTCCCATCCCCTCATTTTAGAATATAGCTTCAGTGCCTGCAAGGAAATCAAAACATCAACAATGAAATTCTCTTCCTTTTGGCTCCTCAAAGGAAACCAGAAGCCAAGAGGAAATTAAAAAAAAAAAAGATTACTATAAGGGTTAACAATGAGATGGAAGGTGTTTTCATTTCATAAACAGATCCTGTTCCATTACAAATGCTCCTAACTTCATGTTTGGAGGGATGGTGATAGGGGAGGTTACTGAGTGGACAGATTGCACAATTCCATCAGAACCTGTAGCTTGACAGATGTCCACTATTTGATGGTGCTGTAGTGCCCAAATTATTTTCAGATCACCCAGCACATCTAGAGTAATAAAGCAGAGTAATGGCTCAAGCTATGTTATTTATTCATTTTACACTCAGTCTGAAAGCCATAAAACATTGCACTGATGGATGTAAATTGTCTCAGACAATTAGTTCCGATCGTCTGATAGCAAATTTGAACTCTCGGCAGTTTAATAATCAGGAAGCCTTGAAAATCAGGTTGAAGTGAAGTCGGGATGGGGAGGAGGGTGTAAGGGGGAGTAATGTTGCTTGGCAGGCAGATGTGTAATGACCACACTGTGCCTGGAAAGCATTGTTAGAAATATAAATCTATAGCCCAGGACATCTCACCACAAACAAATGTTACAAATCAAATATAGATGTGCAATTCTTATGTGTGCCATTGGCTGCTAATAAAATCTTGGCTTTAAGTAAGCAGAAGTATTATTCTAGTCTTTTATTGCGTAGTCCAGGATTCTTTCATTAACATGGAGATGTGACTGTGAGATTGGGTTAATCTAACTGGTCAGCAAGGAAATTCAAAGATGCCTACGTCTAAATGTGGACAAGCTTTTAGTAGTTCAAAGTTTAGTTTCATTATTTAATGAAAATATTGATGTTGATCCACAATTTGTCTGTGCTAACTAAGCATTTTAAAGATATAAAATGTGGTGGGATACTTTATGAGTAGCAGCATATAAAATATCATATAATTTTAAAGCTGGAAGAGATATTGGAATAAATAAGGTCAGAGCTGGAGGTGACCTTAGAGACCATCTTATCTAACTCTATTATTTCTCATAATAGGAAAATTTGGAGAGAAGCTGACTTTTTTAATGAAAGGATCATAATCAATGTAATAAATATTAAAGATGACAACTCTGGAGGGTAGAAGTGGGAGGATGATGATTCTCTTGAAATATAATGTGAAAAATAATGTGGATCATACTCTTTCTTCTTGGTCAGAGAAGGCAAAACAAGAAAAGATAATCTCAGAATGTGAGAATTGGAAGAGACCACAGAATTCAGCAAATCCTATGCATACTAGCAGGAAATCCCCACTTAAATGGCCAGACAGGTGATCCTCTGATAGAAGACCTCCAATATGGTGGGAGGAGCTGACCACTTCTTTGGGTATCTCATAATACTTTTGGAGAGCTCTTATTATTGGGAAGTTTTCCTTTCCTTCCAACCCAAATTATCCCTTCACAACTTTTATCCATAGTTTCATGTTCTTCCCCCTTATGCAAAATGACTGGTCTAATTCTTTCCCGATGTAACACCCTTCAAATTCTTAGAAGAGGATGAGTGGAAACTAAAAATGGGCAAATTTAGGGCTTGATATAATAGGAAATATTTTCCCCAAAATTGAAGTTATCCAAAAGTGAAATAGGTTGCCTTGTAGAGGCAATGAGTTCCATTTCACTGGAGATCTTCAAGAAATATGATATCCAATAAAATGCGATCTCCATGAAAACAGCCATTTTTAAAATACCTATATTTTCACCTTATAAACCTCCCTAGCACCAGGATTGGTACTTTTTTGTTGTTGTTTAGTCATTTTTCAGTCACGTCAGACTCCTTGTGACCCTTTTGGGGGTTTTCTTGGCAAAGATATTAAAATTGTTTTCCATTTCCTTCTCCAACTCATTTTACAGATGAGGAACTGAGGTAAATAGTTTTAAGTGACTTGCCCAGGGTCACACAGCTGGATTTCACACAGTGTCTGAGGCTGGATTTCAACTCAGGAAGACAGTCTTCCTGACTCCAGGTTTAGCACTCTATCCACTGGGCTACCTTTTTGTCCCATTGGTACCTAGATAGCACTTAATAAATACATACTAAATTGAATCATGCTGTATGAATATCATGCATATTGCACAAAAGATACTTTTTCAATTATTAGGTTGGACAAGATGACCTTTGAAGTATAATATCCAATAAAATACTATTTCCTTGAGAGCAGTAACTTTTTTAAAAAAATCATTTTGCCTTTCTAAATCTAATACCTAGCACAGGGACTGGTACCTAGCCAGCACGTAATAAACTCATGCTGAAATGAATCATATGCTGCGTGAATATTTGTCAGGCATATCACATAAAGCACAATTTTTTCAAGTATGAGTTGGACTAGATGGCCTTTGGAGCCTTTTGAGTTCTGATACTGTAGGGAATTCCCTGAGGCCCGGGAAGGGCAAAAACTTGCCAAAAGTCACATTGCTAGAAGGAGCAGGGATTGCTAAACCAAGGTCTTTGGATTCCATGCCCAGCACTCATCACAATTTATTCAAAGTTATAATAAAGCTTGATTGTACTAAATGGTGTAATACAGACCATTAGGGCTAAGGTGATGAGAAAAGGAAGAAATAAATGGTAATGGGTAGGCTTAATGGAAGAGGAAGAATTTCATCTGGTCCTTCAGGGATGGGTTGAATTTTCTGGCTAACTAAAAGAAAATGGGATATTATAGGTGTAGGGGGTGTGGTTGGGACTGGGGAAGGAGGGCAGAAACACAGTCCTGGACTGAGAGTCAGAAGTGACCTGTGTTCCAATTCTCCTTTCCCAGCTTACTACCTTATGTGAAGGCTTAGCCTTCCTGAGCTTCCGTTTCCTCACTTTTAAAGTATGGATAATAATACCTACCTCCCATGTTTGTGATGAAGACAAAGTTATAGTGCATTTCAAATACTCTGTAAACTGGAAAACATTATATAAATGTCACCTTTGATTACTTTTATTATATCTTATGGGCCCCATGGGTTTCCATGTGTCTCTGCACCCCTTCATTACTTCCTAGCTTTGGGGTGCTGTTTGGTTATTTAAAACACTGGTTCAGTCTCCAAATAGTGCATCTCCATGTCAGACTTTTTCATCTTAAAGCAAAATCATCTAATTAAAATCAAATAAAAGGTAAACTACAATGAATTGTCACATAATAAATATGTGCACACACGTACACAAACACATATTACCCATGTCTCTTGGGAATGGCACTCAAATATCCTCTTTAAAACCCCATAATGTCTCCATGATGGCAAAAAGGAGTAATCATTTCAACTACAGAGCATTCTCAGAGAAGCATTGGATCGGAAGGTGTCACCTCTTAAGTCTCTTAAAATCTTAGCTCTATTCAGTCCTTTCATCATGGCTTTTGTATCATCATACCATAATCAGTGTATTCCAATAAAACCTTCCCCTATGTACCCATACCTCTTGCACCCTGGTTGTTGGTTTCTCCAATCTGCTAGTGACACTGCCTCTTGCATAACTCAGCACTGATACCTACAAATGAGTGCCACCACTCACAAATCACCACTCCATGCCACTATTCTGCCCATCTTCCAAATGCAGGCTACCTTACCCCCATTCAGCCACAGCTTCAAAGTGCCTGCTCAACCTCCATGTGGCTGCTGTCTCATTCCTAATTTGCACCAACATAATTTGATTGCAAATACAGTCTAGGAATCTTGTGTCTAGGATATTTTTCCTGTACACTTCTTACTATGCATATGTCAATGGATTGGCAGCTTTTCTAATAGACACATATCTGTTACAATTCCAATAGTTTCTATCAGTTGTCAGCCCAGTGTATTACAACATCTGCTAAACCAATGCCAGATTTCCTTTACAAATGAGCCCAACATATGTGCATTCATCACAGCCAAAGTGGTAAAAAGGTATTAAAAAAAAATAGTCCCAAGCTGGTAGTATATATTAGTATTATTTTCAAAAGATGCCAAAAGTTCACAACTTAAGTAGCTAATAACTAATGCAGTTTGTACAACACACCCTCTTGTGTATTTTAGCTCTTAACAAGCATCTGGTCACCCATTGTTCTCCTTGCCTAGCAAATATATAGGAATCAAACTGGATACTAGTTATTATTTTCAGTATGAAGTACCATTTACCATTTCAAGTAAGTGAAAATAATACCAGCTTTATGATCATAGAAGTACATAAAGTACACTTTTCCACAATAGTTTTCTCTTTGGTTATGTCGTACCAGTACCCCTTCCCCATCGTAAAGATGAAGGTAAAATGGAGTCAATAATCTTATTCAATTTTACCCAAGGAGAATCAGTGTAACCTAAAGAGGGCTGACCATGAAATTATTCAGAACTGGGTTCAAGTGCTCCATCAAACACATGTGCTATTTGATCCTAGACATACAAGTTAATCTCTTCATTCCCCAGGAAACTTTTAAAACACTTTTAAGTTCCAAATAGTTCTTTTTATTCAGTGTTGCATTTTTTCTTTTGATTTTTTTAAAAAAAGTTTGTAATGCATTTCTTGCATGATAATCTTTAAGTATATATTCTTTTTCCACACCTTCTACCCTAACCCTTGCCAAAAGGAGTCTTCCTTTGTGATAAAGAGGGAGGAAAGTTAAATATAACATACAGAAACTTCTAACATATCTAAAAATATGTAAAACATTCAATGCCATTATCTTCCTCATCTCCAGTGGAAGGAGGGAGTTGTAGATTTTCATTTATTGTTCTAAGTGAAGATTGGTTATTGAAATTACCAAGCATTCAGCTTCATCTTTTTTTTCTGATTTACATTTTAGTTTGTATATGTAGTTTGCTTCATTCTACTTGCTTCAGTCTTCATGAATTCTTAAAAATCTTCCCATGTTTCTTTTCCCATATTCATAATTTCACAAAATGCACATTTCATTTCATGCATGAAACATAATTTGTATAGTCGTTCCTCAATCAATTACACTTCAATTTGTTTCTAGCTTTTTGCAATGAAAGGAGTGCTAGATTTAAATATGGCAGCCTATATAAGATCACTTTCTTTCTATGTCCTCCTTGAGATATATGCCTAGGATTTGGCTATCTGGGAAAAAAAGAAACAACAATTTAGTCACCTTTTTCACATCATTCAGAATGATTTTTGAGAACATGGAACAATTATCAGTTTATTAAATAATATATTAGTTTGCCTATCTTTCCATAGACTTTCTGATATTGGCTATTTCAGTCTTTTACCAACTTTGCCAATTTTCTAATTGTAGGGTAAACAATCAAAGTTGTCTTAAAGTTGTCATTCTCTTATTATTATTGAACTGAAAAATATTTTATATTCATAGTTTGGAATTCTTCAGGGGACTTTCTTAATATCCTTTAACCAGTTATTTATTGAAGGGATAGCTCTTGGTCTTAGATAGCTTCATTAATCTCTATATCTTTTAGAAATCAGACACTTATCAAAGGGATCAGATGCAAAGATTTTTCCCCATATGTTTTCTTTATTATTCCATGTGGATTGACTTTTTATTCTTGTAAAAATTTTCAGTTTCATGTAATCAAATCATCAGTTTTGTCTTGTACAATCTTAGCAATCCCTTATCGATTAAGATAACTGCACCACCCTCCTCCCACCCATCATAACCATGAAAGGTACATCCATTCATTTTCTTAGTGATACAACCTTTTGTATTTAGGTTATACTTCCGTTTGGAATTTATTATGTTTTCTGGTTAAATTATTGGTCTCAAATAATAGTTTGATAAACTAATTTACAGTTTTCCCAGCTACTCAGGTTGAATAATGAATATTTTTTCATGCATCTCATGTTCTGAGGTTTCTCAAACTCTAGCCTAATGAATTGTATTGTTTCTTATTCTTACTTACCTAATAACAGGTAAGTTTCTAGTCTACATCAGTGGAGGTATTCTCTACATTGATGAAATCACCAGTATATCATGTTATATCATATTATATAATATCATATCATTATATCATAATATATATTGCATTGTATTTTAGTATCTATATGATATTCTACTACACTATATTATATCATATGTATATTATAATAATGGACTATAGTATATCACACTATATAAAACATCTATTACACTAGGTTCCCACCTCGACCCCTCTGCCAAGACCACAGGTATTATTACTTTAAAAATATGCATTAGTCTAAACTTGTGATTTCATCAGTGTAGGAAAGATATACATTGATTCAGACTAAAGTACTACATAAATGTGTACATGTATGAAACATCTTGCAGTTTTAAAAAATGAAAGCAGACTAAAATCAGAAAAAATAGAAACAATTTTTAGACAATGTTTTAGCAAATTATTGTGTACATCATAGATATTGTAACCACTAAAGCCAGATACTAAAATCATTGTCCCAAAGGTACTTATAGAAGAGGTAGAGATGGTATAAAAGACAAAAATAGCAGCTGGCTTGGTCCAAGTATATACAGAAAGTATCTCTGCTGAAAGTGACACAATTGTTATATTGTTAGGAAATTAGAAGACCAATACACAGTTTCATAAGGAGAAGATACTAAAGGCAAGTGGAAAAAAATCTTGAATCTCATTAAAGACAAAATAAAGGTCACCAAGAGAACATCAATAACTACTCATTACTATAACTACTCCCCCAACTATACAAAATTTGATGACATATATCTATATTCAAACTGAGGGCATGTTCAATGAAGTTATCAGTCAGGAACAAGCAGATTTTTGCAAATAATATTCAATAATGGACCACATCTTTAGCATCTTACAACTAATTGATAGATAAAGAGAATATAAGGTCCGATTTTATCATTTGTAGATTAAGATAAAGCACTTGATTAAATAGAATAAAACTTCCTTTAAGACTCTTTTCCAGCAATGTATCTTCCTCATGTATTAAGATTATTCAACATAAGTTAGAAGACAGAACACCAGAAATAACCCTGTTTAATCAATCTCTGACCATAAACATTAGGTGAGGCATAAAACAGGGAGATATCTATGCTCCCCAAAAGTATTCACCATTTTGTTGGGTGAGATTCAGCAGAGAGGCTTGTTTTGAGAAGCAATTCCCTGTGGATGGCAAGTCCTCAAGTTGTTGTTGCTACTCAAGGGTATTGTTACTTGCATCAAGTCTCAAGATGGTATGGTGCAGAGCCTCCTGGAAGAGATCTGCAGTCACTCACAGGAGTTTATCTTGTCCATCCACAGAGGAAAGACTAAGTAGATTAAAACTGTCTATTGCCTAGATTCCAATTTACATTTGAGTGTGTGGCCTATAGCACTATTAAAATCGTATGTATATTTTGGACACAAAATAAGATAGTTCAAATAAACAATGAGCTGGGCCTATAGTTGAAAAGGGGGAGATCAGGCCAGGTTGCTTTCAGAAAAAAAAGAGAGGTTTTTTTTCTGACCCCAAACTTCCCATGAAGGCAAAGGGGCATCTTTTCAAAACAAACATTTTACTTGTGTTGCCATATGGCATTGGGATTATAGAACAACACTGTCTCAGAAAACGTAAAAGTCAGTGTCCCAGAGAGGTGCCACAGTTGGCAGGTGATGGATAGTAGCCATTTGTAACACATAACTAAAGAGGAACTCCAAGGCAGAACAGGAATAAGGGTGTCATCAAGGATGTGTGTGACATAAAGATATGAGCTGGTTATATGTCAAAAGCAAAGAATAAAGGGCATGTTACCTTTGTAACATCTATCATATAGCCCTCTTCCCTTCCCTCCTTTGATACTGCCACCACTCTGGTGCCACTTCTCATCATCGAACACCTAGACCCTCATAACAGCCTTCTGGTTGATCTCTCTGACACAAGTCTCTCTGCCCTCCAGTCTAGCCTCCACTCAGCTATAAAATTAATCTTGCTGAAGTGCAGGTCTGACTACATCATCCCCACTGTTCACTAAACCCCACTGGCTCCCCATCACACTCTATTTCCAGACTCCCGGCATTTTTCACTGACAGTTTACCTTACTTGGAATATTGTCCCTCCTCATTGCTACATCATGGCTTTCCTGGCTTCCTTAAAGTCCCAGCTAAAGGGCCAGCTAGGTGGTGCCATGTATAGAGCACTGACCATGAAGTCAGGAGGACCTGAGTTCAAATTCAGCCTCAGATACATAACACTCACTGTGAGTCTGACAGTCATTTAACTCCAATTGCCTCACAAAAACAAAAAAAAAAACAAAAAGTCTGTGTTTGGGGTCAGCTAGACAGCATAGTGGATAGAGCACCGGCCCTGGATTCAGGAAGACCTGTGTTCAAATTTTGCCTCAGGCACTTGACACTTATTTGTTGTGTGACCCTGGGTAAGTCACTTCACCCCATTGCCTTGCCAAAAAAAAAAAAAACTCCCAGCTAAAATCTCACCTTCTACAATAAGTCTTTCCTGATCCCCCTTAATGCTAGTGCCTTTTCTTTGTTGATTATATCTAATTTATATTCTCTATATTTGTTTGTACATAATTATATGCACACTGTCTTTCCCATGAAATTATGAGTTCCTTAAGAGCAAAGACTATTTTTATGTTGGCTTTTCTTTGTATCTCTAATGCTTAGTATAGTGCCTAGCACATAGCAGGTTCTTAATAAAATGCTTATTAACTGACTGAGAAGGTGAAAGGAAGGCCTCTTAGCATGTTCAGTGGACCCCCTCTGGTGAACTTTTGGAAGAACATGGTCAAGAGTCACACAGGACTAGACAGTTTATGGATCTGTAATATTGGCAGGAACTCCAGAATCAATATGATCATAAATTCACTTGGGTATAAAAAAATAATGTTTTGCACACACTTGTGAGGTTGGAATATTGATGTTTGAGTAAGTGACTTCTAGCTTCCTAAACACCACCTCTACCACCTCCCCCAAAGGAAAGAAATGGTTTTTGAACCAGCTACTGTGTGTTCTGTATTATATCCTGGTAGAAATATAAAGTTTAGACAATTGTGCTCTCAGAATTCATGTGCTTATAAGCGACATGGGATATGTGCACAGCTTATTTTATTTCCTATGATATGGTACGTATATAAGAGAGATTCAAACAAAATTATATGTGAGATCTGAAATGGGAACATGACAAGCAACAGAGATCAGGGAAGTCTCCATTATTCTACTTAATGCCCTCATTAATTCTTTATTAAACCATTATAATAATCTGTTGACCCCGGAATGTACCACTGGTTTCTTCAGAGAAGGGATCAGGTGTTTCCTCCTGTACAGTCTTTCCTGATTCCCTCCCTGTACCCACATCCCAGTCACTGGTACAGTTGCCCTTTTGAAATTGCATCCTATGTACTTTGTATATATTTACTTGTGTAGGTGGTGTATAACCTCAGTAGAATATAAGCTACTTGAGGGCAGGTGCTTTTGTTTGCTAATAGGTTTTGCTTTATCGTTGTATCAATACCACCTAGTAAAATACCTTATACATAGTAAGTACTTAATAAATGTTTTTTGAATTGAATAAAATTTAAATGAGAAGATAGCATTTGCTGCCTGTATAGCCAAAATATTTGATTCATTACTTTAGGGTCCAAAAATAAAAAATAAAAAAGGGTCCAAAACCAACTCCCAAAATTGGAGATAAAATACTTGATTCGCTCCCAAGTAGCTTTGGGCTCACTCCAACACTTCCCTTCTGTAGCCCCATCCTTGATTGTACACTTCTTCCAAATCTTGTGGAAAACCATTTATTGAGGTCTCCTATTACATAGACTTCCTCAAAACCACACCACAGCACTCACAGATGTGAATGAAGAAAGGGACTATGGAAAGGACCCATGGTGAATATGATTTGATGTCAAAGTAGTAATTAAATACAGTAGAAAAAGCAAATCGGGTTCTCTGAATGTTAATCTCATTATCGCCCTCTCAGCACTTCTTGCCAAAAAGTTAACAGCCGTTAAAGCTCGGCTGCTCATCCAATCAGAATATTAAATTAATCAGTATAGCCTGGACACAAATATTGCCAATAAAGTTAATTCTTTTCTTTGTACATGTCAAATGGGGAAATAGGAAGGTCTTTTAGACATGATCTAGTTCTCCAAATCCCTGGTCTATACACCCTTAGAGGAGTGATGACATATCACTATATCTAATTCTTTATTTTACTTTTGAATCTCAAGATGTTCAATGCAACTCTTATTTTCCTCTCAGGGAAAAAAAAACCATCTTGTGGCTTTTTCACATGAGTATTTTGAACTAAAATCCCACCCTCCAAAACAGACAAATCTTTTATAAATAAAAAGCACATATATAGAGAGATTTATATACATATGTATGTAGATAACAAACAGTAACTACTTGCAGTCAGAGGAGAAATTATAACGGATAAAATAAACAAATAAATGAATTAATGAGCAAACAAAGCAAATCTTACATTCTAAAATAATAAAAATGAAATCATAGCATGTGAGTGCCAGAAGGAACTTGAAGACGCTCTTCCTCTACATTCTTTTTTATAAAACTGTCGATCTTAGTCATTGAGGCTACCTGAGCAAGGTGGGGCCATGTTGGCTGGAGTGATTATGCCATCTTATATCTCTCAGCTAATGAAACACATTGTATTTCCAGGGACGCAAAATGCCCAAGTGAGAAAAATAGTGTTTGACAGGGCCCCTTGCCCTGGTTTTGTTATGATAGTTGCAGCTATGTCATGATCCCGTCAGCATTAATCATGGGTGATGGATAAGCTGTGGACTCTCATGTGCTGTAGTGCACATATGTGTGTATTTATATTTATTTATTTGGCATAATCTGCATTTCTTTTGATGGTGATTAGAATAGAATGCTTGGCAGGATAGCATGCCATCAAACACTTTAATGAATGAATAAATATATTTTCCCTCTACAACTACGTCTTCCTAGGATCAACGTACATTACGAGAAACAAAAATCACATTTCAAAACTACCATATGGGTCCGTAATTGCTGTTTCCAATCCATAAGAAAAATCTGAAAACACACACACACACACACACACACACACACACACACACCCTGATAACTCTCTTAGCCCACTCCTCTTCTTGGTCTAAATGTGCATGTTTTCTGTTAATTATGATTCTGAGGATAGAGAGAGTTTCTTTGAGGTGACAGACAAACAGCAGGATATCATGAATATGTATGGCGCGTCTGAGAAAATAAATTAACAGGGGCCAGTCACTCTGGTGACCCACTTAGATTGTCAGCGATGAGTGTGACAGCCATGCTCTGTATTTCATGAATTTGCATGACAGACTTTCCTTCCGATCAACTAATTTACTTGGTGCATTTAGATTATTTTAAGCACTACACAGCAATCAGATAATTAATCACTAAATCACCAATACTGACATTAAAGAACAAGCAATACATTATTGCTGATTACCATTTAAAACTCCTGCTCATAGGGCTACTTCTGAAAGATAAGGAGAAAGGAAATATGTTCAATAAATGAATCTCAGAGCCCTCTGATCAGTGGAGTTGGTTTGGAAAGTAACACATTTTGGCAAGGTGGATTCTCTCTACCTCTTGGCCATCCCCCCTAGTTTTGACTTCTTGACTTTAGTTCAAAGCTACAGATAGTTTCTTAATAGTCACAAGGCAATGATAAAATGTACAATATTACATAGGTTGGGCCTATACATACAAATTATCCTTATAACTACAAGTGCATATGTATGTGTGCATGCATGTCTACATGTATGTTTAGTTATTGGATTGGATATACGTGTGTGTGCGGATGTATACAGATAGACAGATCCAACCCAATCACAAAATATTGCTTATGTAGAAAGTATATACAAAGATACTGTGTACAGAGTGAATAAAGAGAAAACGGCTAACTTTTCTATAGCATTTTAAGGTTTGAAAAGCACTTTACAAATATCATTTCAACTGATACTTCTTACAACCTAGTAGGTTTAAACACCATTTTCTAGTTAAAGAAACTGAGGTTTAGAAAGGTTAGAGGTCTTTGATGTCATAAATCAATTAATGATGTCTTTGGTGTCCTTAATGAGAACAACACATCATTTACGGTTGGTGGTTGTTGTCCTTCATTCTTGAAGAGGACCAAAATGACATCACTATGTTAGAGTCAAGTTCCAGTGTGTACAACTGTGGCTGAATGCTCTAGCATAGGTCAGGAACAAATAGTCCATTTGAACATTTGGGGTGGGTTCTCTAAATTTACACATCTCACGTTTTTGTTTTTGTTTTTCTGAGCTGTTTCAATTCTGCTTTGCTCACAGAGCACAGTGTCTTCTCCAATGAGGGCATGCCATGCTTGGCAGTCCTGTGCCAATGTCTCCCATGCCCTTGTATCGCTTCTTCTGACCACCATGTGAGCACCTACCTTATGTGAGTTCTCCATAAAAGTCTTTTAGACAAGCATATACTTGGCACTTGAACAATGTGACCAATCCATTGTAGTTGTGCTTCTGCAGTAGAGTTTGAATGCTATACATTGAATTCATACACGATGGAGTACACAGGTGCTCCATCAGCCAGCACCACACTACCCATTTGTGGAACCATTGTTTACAGGGAATGGAGAAGTTTTGAATGCTGGGGGTAAGTTCGCTTACCTTAGAAGTATATTTTCTAGGGATGTACAACTGATAATGATGTTTATGCACACATTGCCAGAGCTAGCTCAGTGTTTAGGAGGCTTTAAAGGAAAGTGTGGGAGAGAACAAGTGTTAGACCAACTACCAGACTGAAGGTCTACAGAGCCGTTGTGATGACCTTGTTGTGTATGCCTACAAAATCTGGGCAGTATACCACTGCCATACCAGGAAACTGAATCCCTTCCATTTGAATTGTCTTAGGAGGGTTCTGAAGATAACCTGGCAGGATAAGATAAGATACCAGACCATTTAGAGTGATGAATGAATGAAGAGGGTGCCTAAAATGGAACTCAGTTAATCTTAGCCACATTTTATTTTCCGCATGTATCCCATGGTATATCTGGTCAAAATGTTAATAGCTTTTACATTTGTAGATTTTCTTTTAACAGCAGAATTACCATTCTTAAAAAAAAAGGAATAAACATCATTCATATAGTCCCAATATGCTAGTAATTCT
The DNA here is from genome assembly GCF_003287225.1 of Phascolarctos cinereus. Classification (NCBI taxonomy): domain Eukaryota; kingdom Metazoa; phylum Chordata; class Mammalia; order Diprotodontia; family Phascolarctidae; genus Phascolarctos; species Phascolarctos cinereus. The sequence continues at coordinate 195,094,772 of NW_027555625.1, forward strand.
TTGACCATGTCTTACCTTTCTTTTAAAATTTACTTCATTTCTATAAACATTATAAAATCATCTATCATATGCAGATACCTATGCTAGTCCCTACGGAAGCTACAAAGTTTAGATAAGATGTAGTCCAATCCAATAATTCAATCTAACATTTATTAACTGTATACTATATGTGAAGTATTCACATACCCTCATGGAGCTTAATGTTTAATAGGGGGAATAAAACAATATTTAATTGGGGAAATAAAGCACAAAAACAGATAGCCATTACATATATTATTAACTAGTGCCTTAACAAAGTGTTGTGGTGAAGAAAGCAAATTGTTGACTCAAAACAATGCTACATAAATCTAAGTTAAAATAATAGAAATCATTATCATTGTTATCATTGTAATTACTATAATTAGGCAAATCCATTTTAGAGGTTCAAAACAAAGTGCTGAATAGAGGAATAGTTAAAAATACAAGAAGTCTATGAAAAAGGTGAAATTTCATCCATTCTTTAAAGCTTGGAGATAGAAAATCTGAGCAACAAAGGATAAATTCATCGACAATAAAAATAACCTTAGCTTGGATATTTATAAAGATGATATGTCAGATAAATAACCCTATACCAAAGTTCACCTTGTTCCATTTTGTGTTGATGCAAAGATCAAATAATGAAAAGCTTTAAGCGTTTTCTGGATGGTTTAAGTACATCAACTAAAATGTGATTATTTACAAATAGCAACAACTTAGTTTTGTAAAATGCCTTAAATGAGGTACTTTTCAGAGTAAACTAGTATTTCCTTAAAAATAAGTCTCCTTTTTTTTTATTTCTAAAGCTCTTTAATGAGAATTAAAATTGTATATGCAAGCATTTTCAGCTTGGAGGGAAAAGCACAGTGGTACTCCATTTCAAAATATCCTAATGTGAGGGTATTCCCAAAGGAAGTGAGGAGAAATGTGCAAATGATGCATATCTAACATATCTATTACAATATGTGTGTAGACATGATGCTGAAAAATGACTGAGTTGAATTGAATAAAATTGCAAAATCCTTTCAGGAAATCAAATAAATCAATTACTAAATATTTGTGAAGTGCCCTCCCCAACCCCATGGGCTCCCTAGCATGTGCCTAGAATTATATTCAGGACTATCAGGGATATACATAAGTTTAAGACACAGTCTCAAACACTTACAATTTTACCACAACATAAATAATAAGAAATGACATGAATATGTCACTTTATGGTTACCAACAACTCTCCCTACTTAACATGACATAGTTAGAGCTGGAAAAACCCTAGAGGACATGTGGTCCAACTCTTTCATTTCACTGATGAGAAGCTGATTTAAGAAACTTGTCCAAGATTATATAGGTAGTAAGTGGCAGAGCCACGATTTTCACAAGCAATCAACTGACATTTATTAAGCACCTATTATATGCTGGGAACTGTTCCAAGTGTTATGGATACAAAGAGAGACCAAAAAAAAAAACAGTCCCTAACCTTACCTTTAGGAGCTTACAATTTAATGGCATGTTTTGCATAAAAGAAACTGTACCATGATGTCTTCCTATTAGCACATATAATCTTTTTGACTGCCTTCTAAGTTTAATAGTATTAATATCTACATAAAGAAAAGGAATCCAAAATGAGGAAGAAATAATCAACCTCTGATACATATTTGCTGTGTGACCATGGGCAAATTACTACTCTTAATCACAAAGTAAATTTCTAAGACTTTAAATTATATAAGTCAGTGGGAGTAGTTTGCACATCAGAAGGAAACCAAGACTCATTGAATACAAATTACTCATTTGCCTATCTCACAAATTTGGTAAGCAGATAATAAGATATAATTCTGAAGTCATTATTCAGTTTATTAAGTACTTGTTTGTCCTTTGTTTGAAGAGGATCAATGATACCACAGGATGATGTCTTGAATTGTGTGTGAACTGAATTTAAGTGAGGCAGAGTTGTACAAAGTCATCAGCCTCAGTCTCTCTCTAGAGTCATCAAAGTCCAGTGGCAAGACAAAAGTCACCACAATGCAGTGGATGGCCTTGGGATCTTCAATGTCTGACCAAGCTCTAAGCACTCCGCAGCACCAGCTTCAGTCACCTTCTTGCCATTGGAACAAATTGTTCTCATCATGCTTGGGGTAGACATCCCCTAATTGATCTATGGATTTGATGTTTATTAGCTACCCTCAATATGGTTTAGCCCATCTGCCAAGATGGTTTTACCAGGGCGGGGCTGCTGCCTGTGCTGTTGTTTCTTGGAACCAAAGGTGAGAGTTGAGTGAAGGTGGACATTAAAGGTGGATGTGCAGCCTTGAAAAGAGTTCTGCTACCTCTCCCACCAGAAGTGCTAGTCCTCCCTGAGCTCCCCTTAAGTACTAGTGGCCCTCTAAGTCCTCGGGTATGGCCTTTCAACTGAATCCAAGTTTAACAGAACAAATCCTGTTATTAAGAGAATTTGTTCTGTGAAGTTTGGATTCAGGCAAAGGCTGCACTTGAGGACCTAGATGTGGCCTCAAGGCCAAGAACACAGGTTCCCCACCCCAGTACTAAACAATAAGCTAGTAATTGAGGATACAAATACAAAGTAATTATCACTGTCCTCATGGATGTAATAAATGACTTGGGCTTTCTCATTCAAAATCCAGTATATTCACATTCTAAGAGTTATAAAACACTTACAAAGCAATTAGAGTAGGTTTGGATAGAGTAGCATGAACAAGACTTGAGTTCAAATTCAGTCTCAGCATTTACTAGATGTGTGACCCTCAGGAAGTCACTTTCTCTCTTAGCTCAAGTTTCCTCAGTTGCAAAATGGAAATAATTAAACAGCTACCTCACAGGGATGTTGTGAAGATCAAATAAGATAATATATGTAAAGCACTTAGCACAGTGCCTGTCATAGTAGGTGCTTAATAAATGTTTGTTCCTTTCTCCTTTGCTTCCTTAAACAAACTTGTAAAATAGTTACAGCAAGTATTATTTTGTACATTTTATAGATGAGAAAACTGAGGAAGACTCAGAAAAGCCAAAAGGCTTACACAATAGAGAAGTGCTACAACCATGAATCATTCCCAAGTTTTCTGACCCTTGATTCCATGATTGGGCTTGCTTCTCATTTCATCATATTGTCTCTGACTACATCATATTCTTTCTCACCACAGCATGTAGCAATCAAATATACAACAGTACAAAGGTTAGTAGTTCCTACAACCATTGTCCAGCACATTTATGCATGACTTTCTCTAAAAATTCAATGGGAGTGAGGGAGGGGGAGTGGCAGGCCTAAATTTAATGGATATCGGCAACTTCCAGTGGGAAAAAAAATAAACCTTCTACCAATGTAATTAAAGTCTTAGAGACATATCTTGGTCATTGAGAGTTAAGTGATTTGCCAAGAGTCACAGAGACAATATTTATCAATGGTAGTACTTGAATCCACCAGATCTTCCTAACTCTGAAGCCAGTTCTATCCACTATTCCATGCTCCATCTTCAAGTTTTCCTTACCTTAATTTAACTTAAACTTAACTTAAAGCAGTTAGACTACTAAAGACTTTAAAGCCTAGAAAAAGGGAAAAAAAGGGGGAAACAATGTCCTTTATTTTGCTTATATTAGTTTTGCCACAAAGCAGGACATAAAGTTACTAACTAGCCTTGGGTCAAAACTGTCACCTTCTGGGTATGTCTCTTACAAACTCTTTGCTTTAAAGCAAATGAAGAAAAAGAAGAAAATTCCTAATCTGACAATTTCCAGTCTAGTTCTTTGGTCAACAAGACATTCGTTACTTGTCATGAAGAATAAATCCCAAAAAGTGTTTAAAGCAACAGTTATCTGAACTATAATTGTCTTAATCCACCATGGGTTGTTGTACAGCTCTTTTCAAAGTGTTGTGTTTCTTTCTCTCCCAAACATTATAATTTGACTTTTCAATAGTTTTTCAAATTCTCTGTTGACCAGATAAATTGCCCTATTTAGATACTACTCTTTCTATGATGAAATGGTGGTAGAGGAGAGAGAAGTTTGTAAATTATAATCATTATGGATTTGTAATAAGTGGAACAGTTGTTATTTTCCTTCTTTTCCTCATGGGTAAATTTTATCCCCAAAAGACTCTTTATTGCTTTTGAGCCCACTGGTATCATGCATGATAAACTGAAGCCTGCTCAAATGTTTCTAATTCACTTCAGACTAAACTTCTCTTGCCATCTGCTTTCTGGTCATCTATGGGAGAGAGTAGCAACACAGAGGAAGACTGCTGCATTTAATTGTGGGGATGAGTTCAGTTGACTTTGAGTTGGTACAGTAGAAGGAACACTGGATTTGGGGTCAAAAGACTTGCCTTGGGATCCTAGGTTTGCTACCTTCTTCTTTATCTGTGGACAGGAATATGTATAGGATCACATATGTAGAGTCTGAAGTAGCCTTAGAGGCCCATAATATCCAAACTATTCATTTCACAGATGATAAAATTTGGCCTCAATGGCATTTAAAATGACTGGTTCAAGGTCACAGAGACAGCAAATAGCAGAGGTGTGGTTAGAACTCAGATCCACTAAATGCAAAGCCAGTTCATTTTCCACTATACCACACTATAGCCAGATGGCAATAGGTAACATGGAATGGTAAGGCTGAAGAAAACTTAGAGCTTATTAATAGGTTAGTCTGCATGTGGCCTCGAGGCCACAGGTTCCCCACCCCTGGCTTAGCCCTCTCATGTTTGAATGAGGACTGAGGCACAGACATGACAACAACCATGTCTGAATTTCCATAGTACTTTAATAGTAAAGTCTGGCATATGAACAGGCCTCTAGTCCAATCTCCTCACTTTATATACGAAGAACATGAGTTGACGTAAAGTAACTTTTCCAAAATCACCCTGGCATTAAGTGACAAAACTGAGATTTGAACCATCCTCTAATACCAAAGGCTTTCCACTGCCTCCCTGGTCATAAGGTCTCCTGTCTCCCAATTCATGTTTCTAATACTTTCTGTCCCTGACTTTAGACAACTTACTTTAATTCTCTGGGCCTGAGTTTCATCATATGGAAAATGAAGTTAATGAGAAAGGTCCCTTCCAGTTCTAAAACTCAAGACATCATAAATGATATTGCATAATAATGGAATGAGTATAGCTTTCTATTGGTCATGTAGGAATGGGGATTATTTTTCTACATATTATCTATATCTAGATATCTTGAAAATATATGTATTCTTAAGGTTTGACTAATGGGTTGCTAAGGCAGCTTCCAACTCTGAAATTCTGAGATTCTGTGATTCAGTGAGCCCTGATATGTTGTTTTGCCCTCCATCCAAATGTACTCCTATCTACAGAGAAACCTCATGCAAGTGGAAAGGAATCAATTTTCAAAATAGGAGAAGGACCTGTTCATTTGGGATGTTTGGTGTGCCGCTGTACCCAGAGGCAAAGGAGGAATGAGATGACTTCTTAAGGTTTCCCATGGTGGTATTCTATAATTCAATAGACTGCTGAGGGATTTGTTGACTCTAATTTTCAGTGGTTTGAAGTGACATCTCTGCTGACACTTGGGAAGCTATTCCATAATCAATTGGCTCTCAGTGCCAAGAAGTTGTTTTTTTTTTCTTTTCCTAAGGGTTAGTTTAAATTTCCCACTCTTCACATTATTCATTAAATCTCCATTTCATCAAGTTACACACCCTTGGAACCTTGGAATGCTTGGACAGCAGTTGTGTGGTTATGGCAGACACATTGCTTCCCTTTATGAATCAAGACTAGCCAAGGAGAGCTCAGAGAGATTTTAGTATCCCACTCCATCATCCCTGCTCCTGGTGAGATCAGATTTCTGCTTTAGTCACTACACACCAATGACCGTTTTACCAACTGACCTATGAATTCCTTCTGGCTTAGGTGACTGACCTCATTCAAGTCAAAAACATGCTTTCAAAATCCTACTCATATTTCATGCTAAAATTATTTGAATATAAATATTTGTCTATGAATAGAACCTAAAATGTCCACGTTAAGGTAAGAAAAATGAAGGCTATGGGGTTCCAGTTGCTCAGGCTATGAGGTTCCAGTTACTCAGGCTATAGGATTTCAGGGTGAAAGAGACTATGTCCCTCTTTTTACAGAAAATGAAAGTAAGCCCAGGAGAACTTGCCAAGCAATTGACCAAGGTCTTATAAGTTGTATGTAGTGGAGATGATACTCAAACTCAAGTCTTCTGATTACAAATCTCTGTTCATTTTTTTTCCCACCAAACCATAATATTCATTTTCCATATTCCTGTTCTACATAATTTCCTAGAGAATAGAGATCTTGCTTTATTCATCTCTGAATGAGACATAGCCTCTGGCAAGTGTTTCACAAACAATAGTAATAATAACACTATTGGTAATTATAACGACTTACACATACATTATATATATATATATATATATATATCATTATATCATAAAAATGTTTGTTTCATTTGATAATCAAAATAACTCTATGATATAGGTAGTGTTAGTATTCCCATTTTATGTAGGAGTACATAGAAAAGTTAAGTTTTTTACCCAAAGTAACACAATTTATAAATGGAGGAGACAGAATGTGAAGAATGATCCAATCAAGTCAGAGTGGTTGTGACTGACTAAAAAAATGGAAGCCCCCTGAAGGCAGGAATTGTTGAAGCCCCCATGTCCAGCAAAATATTTTGGTACATTTTTGTTGTTCAGTTGTTTTAGTCATATTTATTCTTTATGACACCATATGGAGTTCTCTTGCCAAGCTTGGTACATTGTTTTGTTTTGTTTTGTTTTTTTTAAATGCTTCCTTTGATAGATGGAAGAATCAATATTCATAGGCATAATAAGAATAATGTATTTATATAGCATCTAGGAGCATAGGTGGCAAGGTAGCCCAGTGAATAGAGCACTAGACAGATTCAGGGAAACTGGAATTTGAATTTTGCTTCAGACACTTGGTGAGACTGTCATTGAATATGAACGCCTCCCCCAGCCTAAGTTTCCTCATCTGTAAAATGAAATCATTGGACTCAACTCCCCCTAAGATCCTTTCCAACTCTAAGTCTCTGACAGTCCTATGATGGTCATAAGATCCAAGATTAGAAGCTTTAAGTAACCTAACTTGTCTAACTCTCCTCATTTTACAGAGGCATTACAAGGAGACCAAGAGAACATAAGGCTACATAAACAGCAGAGCTAAGATTCAAAAACCATGTTCTCTGATTCCAAATGAAACTCTCTTCCCACTGGCCTATGCTGATTTTTGTTGTTGTTGTTAAATATTTATTGAATAAATGAATATATGAATTAATTTCTGGTTTGAATGTATAATAACAGCTCACATTTATATAGTACTTTAAAATTTATGAAGTACTTTTTCTCACAATACTCTTAAAAGGTAGAGGGAGTTCAGTGCCAGAGCAGATAGCATTTGTGACTTGGAGTCAGAAAGATCTGAATTTGAACGCTACCTTGAACACTTACTAAATATGTGGATCTCTCATCCTCAGTTTCCTATTTTACAAAATGGACATAATCATAGCAGTTACCTCATGCATCTGTAGGGGGGGTCAAATTAAAAAAACCTACATAAAGCAATCTGTCAACCTAATTGTTATTACTTAAAATTGTTGTTTTTATCAAGGTTTAGTTACCTCATTTTTTAGATGAAGAAACTGAATCAGAGATTAAATGACTTGCCTAGGGTCACTTATCTTAAAATTATCAGAGCCAATACTTAAACTCAGGTCTTCTTTCCCCAACACTGTCATGCCTCTCTAGGGAGCATCATACTCCTCCATAAAAGAGGAGTTTGAGAGTCAGGTGAACAAACATTTCCAGTTCCAGTTACTTTTTAATATATTTCAGATGAAAATGACATCATGGTGAATATTATCATGGCAGTTAGTTTTCTGTTCCACCCTTTCTCCTCTCTGCAGTATATTGGGATTTTAGATCTCCTACATACTGCACTATCTATATTTGTGTGTGGGTGATTCAAGGACTTTCCATATGCTCACAGTAACTTAAATAAACTCTTGAGTCTTTTGAATGTGGGTGTTGCTGTTAAGGCAGGGAAAGGAAGTGACAGCTGTTTCCACTCGGAATACTGACGCCTTGCTTTTAATCAGGACTCTGAAAACATCAATAGTTCTAAGGCTTAATAATTTTCTCTGATTCTCAGGTACGTTTTTCTCACTAGGTGACATATGCGCTAAGGTTTAAAAATGGTATCAGTGTTATAGAGTTATAGGCTTTGAAGGGACTTCAATTATAAAAGTTCACATTTATATAGCATTTTAAGGTTTTCAAAGCTCTTTACATATATTATCTCATCTATTTCTCACAACAGCCCTGTGAGATAGATAACAAGCCTTATTGGCTTTTTTTTTAACATTTGAGGAAACTGAGAAGGGCTAGAATAAGCATTTTTGGTTCCCCTAGCAAGCTTTACAAACTATACTCTGGGACAAAAATCCAGTCACCCTACCTTAGGCACAATATAAAAACTGAAGCTCAGAGAGAAAAAACATGTCTAAGGGTCACAAAATACGTGTCTAAGGCAGGATTTGACCTAAAATTTTGCTGATTCCAAATCTAGCATTCTACCTACTCTTTCATGCTGCCCCCCATTTTAAAATAAAAATCACTTAAAATTATTCAGAGCTTAAATACACATTTATTATCTAATTAGTTCTGTGCCAAGACACTGTGGCCCCTGCATCTCCCATTTGGCCCTTAGTTCGTTCACCTAAAAAATAAAAAAAAAATAGGATTTTAAAATGGGAAGAATAAAAGGGTGAACATCAATCTTTTCTTTTTGATAATCTTTAATTGATACCTTTTATTTCCACATTACAGTTATCTTTGTGACTGAGAATATAGTGATTGAGTAAAGCTAGGTGGCACAGTGAAGAGAAAGCTATTTCTGAAATGAGGAAGAACTGAGTTGAAATTTGTCCTCAGACTCTTTTTAGCTGTGTGATCCTGAATTAGTTGCTTAACTTCAGTTTGCCTCAGTTTCCTCATCTATAAAAAAGGTTAATAATAATAGCACCTCCCTCCCAGGGTTATTGTGAGGACCAAATGAGATAGAGATTGTAAAGTGCTTGGCACAGTGACTGGCACACAATAAATGTTACATAAATATTAGCTCTTATGATGATTATTATTAATATTATTGTCAATTATTGTTGTATATAAATATAATATTCTTACCACTCACATGCACGAGTCCCCCTTTATCACAAGAAAAAAAGTAGTGATATTCAATCAATTAACACAATGACCCTAATGATATAGGATAATGATATATTGATATATCAATTAGATATGACAGCTATATTTGTCTATATGTGTATATGTAATTACACATAGTTTACCTTTCCTGCATTTCTTCCTCATTTCTTTTTAGCCAAGACTAGTCATAACAACTATACATCATTAGCCCTCTTATTCTATTTGTCTACATTTTTTCCTCCTGGTTCTGATTATTTCATTCAATATCTGTTCACACAACTATTCTCATGTTTCTCTAAATTTCTCATATTCCTATAGCACAATATCATTCTATTACATTCATATGCCACTATAAATCAGATAATATTTGTAAAGCACTTAGTACAGTGCCTGGTACATGGTAGGTATTTTTCCCTTGTTCCCTTCACTTCCCCACTATTTGCTTATCCATTTTTTTCTACCTAACAAGTACTGCTACAGATGTTTTAGTATTTATGGAACCTTTCTGTCTTTGACCTCTTTTTTGGTTTATTCACCACAGAGGGATCATTGCATCAAAGGACGTTGGGTGAAGGAAGTATGGTTCTTACATCACAGTGTCTTACAAATCAAAGCAGCATTTAACATAGGAACGAATTGATCAATAAGCATTTATTAAGTACCTACTGTGCATCAGGCACTATGCTAAGTCCCAGAGAAAATCTATCAGCATGAGTCATATGTAAGAGTATTAGAAATAAGAATGATCATTGAGTAGCTCATTCAAAATGGACAAGGAACTACCAAATGCATAGATGTGATGGTAAAAGCATATAATAAATAAGCATCTATTAAGCATCTACTATGATTAGATATGTCATACATTAGCAATAAAAAAATGAAAGTCAAAAATGAAACAACATCGTTCCTAATGTCTGGTGCTAAAGGTACTAAGACACATGTAAAAGCAATACATAAACTCCTTAGTGTCACCTTTTTAATATTTTCATATAAACCAAGGCAGAGCCAAGATTGTAAAGTAAAGAATTCAGCCAAGCTCTCCCAAGTTCCTCCCAAATAACTCTAAAATAATGCCTCACAAAGAATTGGAAATTGAGGAGATGCCCATCAATTGGGGAATGGCTGAACAAGTTATGGTGTATAAATGTAATGGAATACTGTTGTGCTATAAGAAATGATGAACACAAAGGAAAAAAAAAACATGATGAATAGGCAGATTTTGGAAAAACCTGGAAAGACTTGCATGAACTGATGCTGAGTGAAGTAAGCAGAACCAGAAGAACATTGTACACAGTAACAGCAACATTGCGCTATGATCAACTACAACAGATTTGGCTCTTCTCAGCAATATGATGACAAATTGTATACAAAGACAATTCCAAAAGACTGATGATAGAAAATGCTATTCACAACCAGAGAAAGAACTGTGAAGTCTGAATGCAGATCAAAACATGCTATTTTCACCTTTTTTAAATCTGTTCTTTATTGTGGTTTTTCCCTTTTGTTCTGATTCTTCTTTCACAACATGACTAATGTGGAAATGTGTTTAATATGATTGTACATGTATAACCTATATCAGATTACTTGCTATCGTGGAGATGGGGAGAAGAGGAAGAGAGAAAAAAAATTTAGAACTCAAAATCTCATAAAAGTAAATGTTGAATAAATAAGTAAATAAATAATAAATGAATGAATGAATAAATGAATGAATGAGTGAATGAATGAATAAATAAAATGATGCCTCAAATTGAATTATAATGCATCAAAACCAACAAAAGATCAGGCAAAACAATTTTTTCAGCTCAAGACAACTTAGGAGGTCTGTAGGAAAGGTTTATCTCACCAAGGTGGTAGTGAGTCCAGGGAGCTCAGTGGAGGCAACACAGGCCACACCTGGAGGCAGCTGCATTGGCAACAGCAGCAGTTTCAGGAGCTCTCAGCCCAGAGGTCTGACAACCAGTTGGAAGGAGACCACAAGGGACCCTTTGCTGGAGCTGGGTTCAGAACCCTGTTTCATTGTCCATACACAGTTCTGGATCCCAGACCTAGAGCTAAAAATAGCAAAAGCTTTTTCAGCAGCAGAAGACCAAGAGCCTTTGATAAAATTTCAAGGCTAAGAGGAGTGTTTGTGGACACTCATGGGGGAGTATGGACCCTCGTCTCAATTCTAAGGTAGAGGCTTCAGACAGGTCAAGAAGGATGAAGATTGAGAAAAAGTCATTAGCTTTGATCCTGTGACCCTTTTGTATTTAAGCAAAGTGCTCATGTTTTAGTCACTTTTCTTTATGTTCAGCCCAAATTTGCTCCCCTGAACATTTCTATTCATTAGTTCTAGGTCTTCTTTCTGTGACCAAGTAGAATAAATCTAATCCATCTTGCACATAACAGGACTTCAAATATTTTTAAAGAATTAGCATGATCCTACTAAGTTTTCTCTTCTCCAGGCTAACTAGCTAAAGTTCCTTCAATAGGGACTTGAACACAATCTCAAGATTCCTCACCACACTAGCTGCTTCCCTTTGGAAACACTCCAGCTTGCTGATGTACCTTATAGGATGTAGCATACAGATTTGAAAAGAATATTGTAAATATAGTTGCTTAAGGCAAACTGTAAAGAGATAATAACCTCAAGACAACACCTCTATGAATGTAGCAAACAATTTTGCTTGTTTTCTTAGCTCACACATCACATTGGTGGCTTATACAGAGGTTCTACATGTCTAAAACTGTTAGCACTTATGCACATGAGTTCCTTTCTAATTATAAGTTGTCCATCATACATTTTATATCTTTTATCTCAAATACAGAACTTTATGTTTATCCCTATTAAATAACATTCTTGTTAAACTCAACCTACAATTCTATCCTATGGACTTACTTTTAAATAAATCTGTTCTCTCATTCAACAAATTAGCTATTCATTTTAGTTTAACTCATGAAATCTATAATGGAAATAAGCATGGAACCTATGATTATATGCAAAGCTAATGACATACTATGGAAAAGAAGAGAGTTGAGTAAAAATCTCAGGAATACTTCCAGACTTCTCTCTAGTTTGACATAGATTCACTGTCACCATTCTTTGAATCTAGCCAGTCAACAAATTAGAAATCCTTCTAACTGTAGTATAATCCAGTTTATACATCTCTATGTTTGGCCTATAGTCATGCTGGAATTCAGAAATGCTATGCCCATGAAATTTTAGGAATACCATCAAAAAAGAATAAAGGAAGTTATTTTGTTCATAATACAACCATAATGTCTTAAAAATATCAACTCTTCCCTTTCTAAGTGCTTATATAATATGTTTAATAAGCCACATTATATTTATTTTACTACCTATTAACAGCAAGATCACTGGCCTATCATTTTAACTATTTACTTTCCATCACCCTGGTTTTGCAAATGCAACTTTTGCTAATCACCATCATTATATCTCTTCAATTTCCCAGTTTCTCAAAGATCAATTATGAGAGCTGAGAAATCTCCCCTGCAACTTCTTTTAGAAACCTGGGACATAGTTCATCCAGACAAGATGACCTGAATGCATGATGGAAGCTATATGCTTTTTTTACTATATCCTCACTTATTTTGAATTTCATTTGATTGTTTTCCATTTCCCCTTTCTTTTTCCCAGGCTGAAAAATATTTTTCTTGGTAAAGAAAACAGAAGCAAACCAGGAAATGAACAGTTCTGGCTTTTTTGAGTCGTATATTATCATTGTTCCATCAACCCCAAATGGATATTCTACCTTTTTACTTTTTTTCTTTGTACCCCAAAATAGCTTCTTGAAAGGTTGTTTTTTGACATCTTTAACCTTTATTGTAAGTCTCCACATATTTTGGACTTTGTCCTAATATGATTCCTATAGGGATGTGGGATTCTTTCATATAATAACAATAATAACACATTTATATTGTGTTTTGGCATTAAGAATTATTTCATTAGTATAGGAGAACTATAATGAGGAAATTTCCTCTAAAAGTGTAGATTGGTGCCTATTCTGCATCTTATAATCTTGGAGAGTTTCCTGGGGCACTGAGAGGTTTGGTGAATTGTTCCATGTTATTGAGCCAGTATGTTGGAGACAGGACCTGAACTCAGTTTATTATACACTATACTTATATTATACTTATATCTTCTTTCTAAACAAATAAGCAAAGGACCTCATACTTTTATCTTGTATAAATGTCTATCCAAAATCTGAGATAGTTAACGAGTTCCCTGGGTAGTCATGTTTCCTTTATATAACTTACTTTTTTCTTCCTTGACAAAATCAAGTTCAAGTGCCTTATCAGAATTTCCCTCTTGAAGGACTCCTATTGAACTTGAGCTAACTTCTCTTGTACTATCTTGGGCCAGGAAATCCTACTTATCCTGTGTCTGTGAATTTTATGTTACATACTTTTCTTTAGTCTAGTGTATGTGTCAAACTGTCACCAGAAATCCCATTCTTAACATAAATACTATTTTAACTTTTTCACATCTTCCCAAGATTCCTATTATTTCTAATTTGGCAGCCAGTTCTTTCTGGAAGTGATTCACTGTTGTCAAATTTGACATATCTCCATAGGATCACTGCCATATTCTGGATATGTTCCATAGGAACATAGGAGGAGAATATATATTCCAATTGTTTATGTCAGCTCCACTTATGACTATAGAGTCTCCAACTACCAGAAAGATCATTTGACATGGGTAAACTGCATCCCAAATGATTGGAAAAAATAAAGATGTGATTGATCCATGTCCAGTCCATTACCTACTCTGCCGTTTAGCATTTGAAACCTAGTTTCATAAGTGTCAGATTAGTTCAATTTTAATTGTTCTTTGCAAAATGGGGAGGGGGAACCCTTTAACATGTGCTGCTTATATACCAGGATCTGGAAAATTTGATTAGCACATGTTTAATTAACATTAACATGCTTTAACCTCCATTCATCCACTTAAGGTTTGTGGCCATGATCCAGACTCTTAAAATATTCCTGGTCTCCCAGTGCACCATCTTTCCATCTGCTATGCACACTGTGAATGCCCAGTAAAAGCTGGTGACAGGCTAAGCTCACTTTGGGGACTGTGGCTCCCACAGTTTATATTTCTTTTGCCAAATCACTCTGATAGCCAGACTTGGGGTGTGCAATACTGAACTTAAAGGACTTTTTAATTTTCCTCCATAGTTTACACATAACAGGCAACTTATTTGGTTTCATGCCACATCCCACGTAAAAACATCTTTTCCTTCTTTGTAACATACAATATACCTTTAATGCTTGCAAAAGGAAGCATATTGAAACAATTAGAAACTGAATTTCCCAAATGCTTTTTAAATAAACTGCACAGGAGACTTTGATCTTGTTAGCTGACAGTGCCATGACAGCAATGTGCACTTATCCCCTTCTGATTGCAGCAAGAAATTTTTTTGCCAGTGAGTCACAGACTGAATTGTCTGTGAGCCAGATTGGGAGCAAGGGGCAATTAAGGAACCCTGTAAACTAATACAGAAGCAATTATATAAACATCATGCCTTCTGAGAGTTGAAACAAATATTTTTAGAATGCTCTTCCCTTTGTATTTTATTCCTACCTTGATTTTTGTCTTACTTGTGTCAGTTGGGCCACTGAAAGTATGTGCCTGTTTGTCAAAAATGCTGACTGGTTTAGAATGAACATATTAACAGTGCCTTTCTAAAACCTGGGTCAAGTCAGCAGACTCAGAAAAATTAGAACCAGAAGAAACTTTAGCAGTTATCTAGTACAGCTCAGCATAGGTCATAGAATCATAAGATTTACAGTTGGAAGAGACATTAGAGGTCATCTAGTCCAACACTTTCATTTTAGAGATGGAGAAACTGAGGCCCAGAGAAGGGCAGTGAGTAGCCCAAGGTCATACAGGTGTTAAGTAGCAGAGTAAGGATCACGAACACTGCTGCCTCCCACTACACCAATACTACCTCTCATAATAGCACTGGAATAAAGAAATACAAATTGGATTGTTTTGTGGTGTTCTTCTGAACCTCTTTCATCTTCCTCCTTGACCCCATTAGGGCCTTGATCTTCTACCCCAAGAAGCCAGTGTTTTTTCTAGGTCCTCTGACTGCCTAGGGCCCCCTCTCTCTATTGTTTTTCCCTGGTGAGGCTTTTCATTATTCTCCTCCATCCATTTAAAATGTGCTTGTCCTGTGTTTAATTCCTTCACAGTCTTGCTTTGCCTTATCACTCCATCCCTAGCCTCTTCTTCTTTCCCCTCTTTCTGTACTCTTCTTCTATAAGTAACTAGCTAACTAATCTGAAAAACTCATTTGCACTGTGGAATTAATGGCCAGAAGTGAATAATATCCTTTGCCCCTTCCATATAAGAGAAATGCATTTTTATGGAGAGGGAATGGCATCTTTAGGTCCTGAATCCAAAAGAGGGTCTGAGCCTGGGGGAGGCAATATGTTATAATGAAAAAAGCACACTGGGTTTGGAACTAGAAGACCAGGAATCAGATCCAAGCTCTCCTACTTATTACATACGTTATTGCTGTTGTTGTTTGTCCTTCTTTCTAGAAGAGGACCATGACATCAGGAAGGTAATGCCATGACTTGCAAGTGAATTGGATTTAATTGAGGGAGGGCTAGGCAAGTCACCAGCCTCACTTTCTCCTCCAGAGCCATCTAGGTCCAGTGGCCAGATATAGATCAGGACCTTGAACAAGGTACTTCAATTAGAAACTATACATATATACATATATACACACTAAATACATACATACATACATACATATGCAAAATGAGGGGATCATATGAAGTAGCTTCTAATATCCCCTCTAGCTCTAATGTTGTGAGATTAAAAAGTCAATGGACAAGAGTACTAAAAGTAGAAAAAGAGCTGTGGCAAAGCTTAAATGCAAAGAGTGCTCAGAGGACCTGAGTTCAACTCTCAGCCTGCCACTTACTATCTGGGTGACTTTGGGCAAGTTATATAACCTCTCTGGGACTCAGTTTCCTCACCTGCAAAATGAGGTTGATAATAACTGTAGTACCCTCCTCCCAGCATTGGTTCAAAGTATATATGTATATGCATGTGTGTGTGTGTGTGTGTGTATATATACCCACATACACACTCATGTGTGTGTGTGTGTTTGTATGTGTATAGCTGTTGAAAAACTTTACAATGCTACAAAAATGCCAATTAATATAATTTCTGTGGGAATGAGGATGCAGGAACACTTTTCTTCTCACACATAATGTTACCTCAACAACTGCCTATTCTGCCTATATCTAAAACCAGCCTAGCACATAGACTCCCTGCAGTCCATAACTAAAGTACAAATCACAGCTAGGCAAGAGCTGGGCCGAGATAGTGATTGACTAGTGCTCTCCCCACAATGCAGCGGTTTATCATCTGCCTGCAAATAGCATGTTGTGAAATGCTCACTAACATCCTAAAGAGAGTCAGAACAATATCTCCAGTAATGGGAGTGCAATTCCAGTGGGCACCAAATGACACCACAGATATTTGGTGGCTGGTCCTTTATCAAGCAGATGTAAAACTGTTGTGGGGATAGTGACAGAGCCTCTATAATTCAGTTCTCTGTTGTTTTATCACAGCTCTCAGCCAGTCTCTAATGACTATTTCTGTATGCATGTTTCTGACTGATAATCAAACTACGAACAAGTCCTAATTGGGTTTTCCAGTGCACAGAGAAGTGCCTGCATTAGCTTGGCAGATGTCCCACTAATATTAAATTAAAAGTACAAACATAACAGGCTTTTGTAAAAAGTCATTTTTGTGGGATATTAAAACATACAAAGAACAGGATTTTATGGATGTTTGCATCTACTGGGAGTATTTCTACATCCCTTGACCAAAAAGAGAAAAAAGAAAAAAGAAAAAGGTGAGGGGGGAGGGAAGTGATTTGTCCAGTATGGGAATTACATGTTTGACAGCTATATAGATGGCGGTATTTTTAGAAAAGCTACTTTAGCTTGTCCTAAGAGAAGGTAAGAGGGTTAAAAGTACTAAGGATTTTATATGCATATGTATAAAATAACTTCTGTATGAAATAACTATTTTAGACAGTTGAATTTTGAGTCAGTTAGACATGGGTTCTAGTCCTGTCTATATCATCTTCTAGCTTTGTGACCTCAGTCAAGTTCCTTAACCTTTTTAACCTTTCACTACTCTAGGCAGGCACTCTAAATCTAAAGATTACTGAGTATGTCAATGGGAATAATGTAGAATAAGATTGGAAATCTTGGTTGAAGTCTGATTGTGAAGGGTGTTAAATGCCAAGTAGAAGTTTTCATTTGATTCTGGAGGTAATAAAAGACACTGGAGTTTATTGAACAAGAGAAGATCATGGTCAGATCTATACTCTGGAAAATCATTTTGACAGCTGCGTAGAGGAGGATTCGAAGGTAGAGTCTCAAGGCATAGCAGCAACATAGGAGAATATCGCAATGGTCCAGGCAAGAGGTGATGAAGGTCTGAACCACATACTCTTTATGTGACTGGAAAGACATGGAAAGATTGAGAGATTATGTAGAGGTAGAATCAAGATTCTGAGGTAGCTAGGTGACTCAGTGGATAGAGCACTAGGCCTGGAATCAGGGAGACCTGAGTTCAAATCTGGCCTCAGACACTTAATGGTCATGTGACCCTGGGTAAGTCACTTAATATCTCTTTGCCTTAACCCACTGGAGAGAGAAATGGCAAGTCACTCCAGTATCCTTAACAAGAAAACTTTATGGACAGTGTTGGCATGGTCCAAGGGTCATAAAGAATCAGCCATAACTAAATGACTGAACAACAGAATCAAGATTTGGACAAAGATTGTATTTATGGAGTAAGGGAGAGTAAAGTAACCAAGGATGTGTCTGAGGTTGCAGAAAAAAAAATTAGTATATAGTAGGATGATGGAATCATTAATAGGAATAGGAAGGTTCAGAAGATGGATGGGTTTGGATATGAGGATAATAAAATCTGTTTGAGATACGCTGAGTTTGAAATGTCTACAGGACATATACAGTTATGCCTTCCACATAGTAGGGGTTAGGGGGCGTGATACCCCCATGATCTGGAAAATCCACATAAAATTTTTTGGCTCTCCCTTGACACTAGAAAAGAAGTTTGAATTATTACAGTATTAAAGGATAAAATGTGTTGATATTATATAATATTACACATCTGTTTTATGCATTTCTGACTTTATAAACATTTTCTGTGTCATCTCCTGGTCTCTGCATGTTGACTCTGGGTTCTGCAAAACTCCCAAAAGATTCTCATTTAATTTCTTATGCTGACCCATGATCTATCAAAACCATGATGGGGAAAGTTGCGATGTGGAAAGAAGAATAACTGTAATTCTTTTTCTTTTTTTTGGGGGGGGGGCTCAATTGGGGTTAAGTGACTTGCCCAGGATCACGCAGCTAGTAAGTGTCAAGTGTTTGGTCTGAGGCTGGATTTGAACTCAGGTCCTCTTGACTTCAGGGCCAGTGCTCTATCCACTGCGCCATCTAGCTGCCCCTAATAACTGCAATTCAATAAATACAACGGGCAGTTGCTATTGTGGGACTCAATCTTAAGAATGTATGTGTGTGTGTGTACTATGTGTATATACATAGACACACACATACACACATATAAATAAATATAGATATACATATATATGCACACACACACACACACACACACACACACATATACATATACCACATATACAGACGGATAGAGAAAGAGATCTGGAAGTAATTGGCATAGATTTGATAATTATTAAAACTGATTTTCAAAATGGGTCTAGAACACAAATGCAAGCACTTGCATGATTTAGCTATTAACAGTCAGATGATGAGGGAGACGTAGAAAATTCAAGATAATGAAAAGACTGACATAAATCAGAGAACAGCAAGTGTATTTATAGTTTAGGAAGCTGCCTAAGGACAACTAACTACAGCTAGCTAGCAAGCAGCAGAACCCAGATTCAGAACGATGTGGCCTGACTCCCAAGGCATGTTGTTGCTGTTGTTGCTGTTGTTTCCATTGCTATTGGAGCTAGTCAAAATGAGAATAAGCTACTTTGTATGGTAGTGAATTCTCCAACATGGAAAGCATTTGACAGCATAGACTACTACTCATTGGATAAAATACAGGGCATTCATACTTGTGGTAAAGGTTGTACTAAGTTATTTGAAAGAACCCTTCCACATCTGAGAAACCAGGATTTTAGGACCTTAGCTGCCCTTTGACTAAGTTAATTAAAATGACTAAGTTGCTTTATTGTTTTTTGTAGTTGTTACATAGACACGACCTCAAGTTCTACTGAATTTCTGTGGTGGTTGTCATAAGGATATAATGTGGGTTTAAATAGCATGTGTGTCACTCAAACCATAAAAATAAAAGAGAACTCAGTGTGTTAATAAAGCCAAGATCTTGTCTTTAACCCCTATGTGAGCTGGTTGGTTTTGTTCTGTCATACAACTAAGGAGGTCACCCCATCTATCCCTGCCAATCTGTGTCACGTGTTACTTAGGGGACTGGACAAAGGAACACGGTTCTATCATCCCAAATCAATCCTTCCTATTGGAGGAAATAAGGCAGAATATATACCCTATTATGAATGGTGAAGGGTGCCATCTTGGAATATGAAATTAAGGATCTTGCAAAGGCTGTAGCTATATATTGCCAGAATACAATAGACCAGAATATTTCAGATCTTACATTTAATCATAAAAGTGGAATCCATCTTTTCAACAGAGAATTTCATCTTCATGCTTGGAAATATAAACACTTTCTACACTTTGCCAGATAAGCCTATAATTAACTGAGGTAGACTTGCTCTTATAATACTAAAACACTTCTACATAGATACACATGGCAAGTTCTTTAAGAGACTTGATATTAGGCAGAAATACAACAGGAAAAAAGTTACCAAGACATCATCTGTAAGGTAGGAGAGACAAAATGGTTAGGATTATTTCACTGCTTACACTATGAACCTTGGCAAGAATTCTGAAGCTAGATAAAGAATATATGTTTAACAATTCAGTTTTTTGCACTAATTTTGCAAAGGCAATTCATCTACCTGTCTGATTTTCCACATTGGCAAGAACTAATACTAATCTGATTTCCAATAACTTTTCTAAAGCTCTCTAAAATATTGAACCTAATTTGTTCAAATGATTTGCATATTGCTTCTGATAATGACTGAACAATACCTTGACTTTTTTCCCAAAGATCTTATTAAAAAGATCTTAAAAGTAAGACAATTATCTTGCTAGATTTTCAACAAGGCATTTTGAACAGCTCATTGGACCTTAAAGATTTTAGAATATGATAGCATTCCTGGTTGCTATCATATTTTAATACGATAGAATTATAACATATTAGATGTGATATATATCATATATTATGATATGATAATATGTAGCATATATATTATATATCACAATAATATATTACCATGATTATATGAAAATTCATTAAGTTCATTAAAAATTCATTAAAACACAAATATCTGTTCAATTAGTATAAACAGAGATCATAGATTGGAATATTTGTAATACTGAAAAAAAATAACAATACATAGTATATTAAATTAAAAACCCTTCTCCAAACTTTGAACCTGGCCAGTAAATTTGTTCACATTATCACTCTAATTATTAAGAACTCAATTAACCTCAGTGACTGGGCCATCCAACTAATTGGGAAACAGGGGATTAGAATCTTCAAGTCAAATTTTTGTTAGTGACTCATCTTATGTTTAATAAAGAGTAGTAGTAGTTGTCATTGTTGTTTCTCCAAGCCACCTTGTCAGTGTCTCCTATGTCTACAATAGACCTAACTGTTCATTTCAGGCTTGCATTTTTATGTATTGCTTGTGTGTACTCTATTCTAAACATTGATATCTCCATGCATATTTATCTCTGTACGGAAACTGTCGTGGTGGCTGGTCGCAGATGATGGCCTAGCTCCAGCATCTGGCTTATTGGAATGGATCAGTTTTTAAACTGCTTAGCTGGACACATTTTCACCAGCTGAGTGAATTTTCTTATCATATTCTCCCACCCACATCTAAATTCACACTGATTCATTTCAGAAGATAAACCTTGCACAATCTACTGCATGGATGTAATTCTTCAATAAAAGCTGATTTAAATTCACTAGTGTAACAAGCCAAGGGGAAGTAAAACTACAGAAGGTGTGGACACAAAGGGAATGGGAGCCTCTTTGATAGCATAGAAAAGCCAAGAGTCTGCCATGGCTGTTACATTGACAACACACGGGTATCTTACATGTAGGCAGACACTCCGAATTCCTAAACTGCACTTAAAAATTTGTGATTGGCTAGCTCAATTGGGAAGTTAGTTGTCCAATGGCAGTTATTATAAGGGGCTTGGTAAAAAAGATATAGTATGGAACTTGGGGTCTCAGGATCCGAGTTTGAATCTTTTCACTGCTGATTATTAAATTATGTCACCCTGGGCAAGTCATTCAACTACTGTGGATTGGAAATAAAAGTTGGAAAGAATCTTAGGGATCATCTCGCCAATCCTACTATTTTACAGACAACAAAGCTGACACTTGAAGAGAAGTGATTTGCTCAAGGTGACATAGGAATTAGATAGGGAAAACAAGTTCCTTCTTACTCAAAATCCACTTCTCTTCACACTAAGTTATGCACTTAGCTGGTGATAGAGCCAATACCAGGCCTCCCAGCTCCTAGAGCAGTTTCTTTTCCAGCAATATCATTCAAAGTCAGATGTTCAGATTCAGAGAGAGACCGAGAGACGGAGAGACAGAGAAAGAGAGAGAGAGAGGAGAGAGAGAGAGAGAGAGAGAGAGAGAGAGAGAGAGAGAGAGAGAGAGAGAGAGAGAGAGAGAGAGAGAGAGAGAGAGAGAGAGAGAGAGAAAGAGAAGACCAGAAAATGTTACAATTAAGAATCTCCTGGAGTCTTATTTCTCCAGGAAGATTTCACGAACTACAGATCCAACACTGATATCCTGGGGACCCGGCTAGACAGTTGTGGCATTTTTCTCCTCTCCTAATAGCAATTTGTACTGAAACAGGTACATGAGGACCATAGTCACAAACTGTCTTAAAAGGTCAGTTACCATTAGTGAAATTTGGTGACTTTTTCAAATCATTGCATGTATTATTTTTAGAAATTGCCCATATTTGAGATGGGGGGATGAAGAAATCCATATGACATTAAGAAGCCATGTAATTTAACAGGGATAATCTGTGGTTTGAATATAGACTTCAGAAAAGCTCAGTCAAATGCATCACCCAATGTCCAAGTTTGAAATGAGGATCAAAAGACCATTTATATCACTTCTAATTCCAGAGGGGAAAAAATGGCTTTTACTTATATAGCAATTTAAGGTTGTTAAAATATTCAAAGTAACATTAGATGACATTTAGATAATATTTTAAAATTTACAAAGGATTATACATGTGTTATTTCCTGTTGATCTTCATAACAACCCTATGAGGTAAGTATGGGTATCTTTGCTCCCAGTTTACAGATGAAGAAATGGAGAATTAGAGAAAGGACTTGTCCAGGATTACATATCTAGTAAATGTTACAGATAGGATTCAAACCCATTTCTCTCATGACTCCATGTATAAAGTGATTTCCACTTTACCATGATGGTTCTCAATAATATTGGCAGCCAGAAGCGTAGTGAACAGTGTTGGACCAGAAGTCAGGAGGAGCTGAGTTGAATCATGCTTCCTCTACTTAATAGAGGTGTGACTCTGGACAAGTGACTTAACTTCTGTGTGCCCCAGTTTTCTCAACTGTAAAATGAGAAAAATAATAGCACCTACCTTCCAGGGTTGTTTTGAGGATTGAATAAGATAGTATGCATAAGGAGCTTTGAAAACATTAAAATGGTATATAAATGATCACTATTATCATAGTAAAGGTATTATCATCACTTTTGTTTTACAGACAAGGAAAATGAAGCTCCAAGAGGAAGTGTTGTATAATAAAAGAATAGATTGAAGGAAGACCTGGGTTCAAATACCAAATCTATATTAACCATGCTTCATTAGGCAAGTCATTTCAGCCTACTGAGCCTCAGTTTCTCTACCTGTAAAATAGGGATAAAAATGTCTGTAATATTATATGGTGTTATTGTGAGACCCACAGTATACAAGACATTTTGCAAATACTACTATACTATATTAATGTCAGCTATTATAATTGATTGGCTTGCTGACAGTCAAGCTACTA
This sequence comes from Phascolarctos cinereus, assembly GCF_003287225.1. NCBI lineage: Eukaryota > Metazoa > Chordata > Mammalia > Diprotodontia > Phascolarctidae > Phascolarctos > Phascolarctos cinereus. The sequence continues at coordinate 195,118,229 of NW_027555625.1, forward strand.
AGATTCTACAGACCTAAAATCTACAGAGCTACTAAAATTCAGAATTTTGATTTGAACCCAGGTCTCTTGGGTAGCAAGGTAATATGAATGCTGAGCCCAAAGTCAGGAAGGGCCATCTTCCTGAATTCAAAACTAACCTCAGACATTTGCTAGCTGTGTGACTCTGGTCAAGTCACTTAACCTTGGTTGTCTCAGTTTCTTTATCTGTAAAATAAGCTGGAGAAGAAAATGGCAGTATCTTTGCCAAGAAAACCCCAAATGGGGTCAAAAAGAGTTGGATGTGACTGAAACAACCAAGAAAATTCTAACTCCAAAACCGTCATTGCTCTTTCAGTCTTTCAATAGTATGTCTTACTAGTTCTGTTAGAAGCACACCAGTGACTCCAACATCATGTTTGGGAGCCACACTCTCACAATATAAGACACAGAGGTGCACTTTGTCACCACATTTTCTTTCCCTGAAGAAGGCAAGGATGGTTTTCACATTGGACCATTTCAAATATAAAATGCAGGTGATGGAACAAAAGTTATTTCATTTAGTAAGAGAAAAGTATCTCTCTATTCCATCACCTCCCAAAGGAAGGAGACAAAGGTGATGCATTTTTTAAAAAGCCATTTTTGAACTGTCAGCTTAGTGAGGGTATATGATGCTTGAATGCGTTACTGGATTCCTTGAAGCTCGGGCTCAAGCCACCCTGCCACTGCCATTTCAGAGACTTCAAAGTGAGACTAACTGAGCTGATCTTCAATGTAACTTGACATATCTCTGAAGAAGTAAATTAGCAGAGGCCAAAGTACCAGCTTCACAGAGAAGCACAATACCTTAGGCAATTTCATCTAAGATTTCTTTCTTTCCTCTTCCTTCCTTCCTTCTTCCTTTCTTCCTTCCTTCCCAGGACCTTTGTTAAAATGCCATACTAAAGCATTTACTTTACTTCAAGCATCCCTGATTTCATTGTTTGGAATAGTCACATAATTTGGAGTATGAGTAAGCCCTCCACTAATGAAGATATCTATCTTTTTCTTTAGGGGATGGTCTACCAGTATTGCTAGCACCTGGTAGTAACCCTCTCTGAGCTCAAATTAATTAATCTTCGGCTAGCAGATACATTGCTCATCAGAGTCTACCCTGGACGCCTTTTCACTTCCTGCCAGAGCTTATAATTCTCTAGCTGATTCTCAGGATACAGTATGATACAGGAGAAAAAGGAAAATATTATACATCTGATATTTTACACAATTGCACATCTGATATTTACTATGTTTGTGACCTTGGGCAAGTCACTTACTGCCCTGGGTCTCTATTCCCTCATCTCTAAAGCCAGGATATTGGACTAGATTGCCTTTGGGACTCCTTCTAGCTTTAGACCTGTAATCCTTTGTGAATATCCCAAGTCATGTTCATACTGTGATGGAACATTGGAAGACAAGCTCAGGAGGTAAAAAATCATCTTGATTCAATTTTTCTTTTTCCCTCTAAGCAGAAGTTATAAAATTATAGAATACAATAACTATAGTTAGACTTTCAGATGGGAGGGGGCAGAATTATTGTCAAAGAACATTGGATTTAAAGTTGAAAGGCCTGTGTTCAAAATCTGATTCTGCCCCTTATGGTGGGATCTTAGAAAAATCACTTAACCTCTCCAGCCTAAGGTTTTTCTTCTTCAAATGAGAGTTGGAATAAATTACCACTATCATCCATTCTAATTCTTAATCTATCAAGTGTGGCTAACAGTTATTGGAAGTATTACTTCAAGGAAATAAGTAGACACCATATCATTATATTACGCCTAGTATTTATTGGATTCCCTACTTGACTGATAATGAGAATGAGAGCTAAATAATAACATATCACTGTTTGACAGTCTTAGACTACTGATCTTTTCATACTGTTTTCATTAGAGGTGAAACTTATTAAAGCCTAGACTGATTTGAATAACCCCTCCCATGTGCCTCAGAGAGTTATTTGGTGTGGGGGAGATGGGGTAATAAAAGAAAGATCTCCAACTCTTCATGACCCCATGTACTCATCCATGGGGTTTTCTTGGCAAAGATACTGGAGTGTTTTGCCATTTCCTTCTCCGATGTGTCCCCATTTTAGAGATGAGGAATTAAGGCAAATGTGGGTTAGGTGGCTTGCCCATGGTCACACAGTTGGTAAGTGTCTAAGGCCCTATTTGAACTGAGGTTCAGTGCCCTATCCACTGCACCATCTAGCTGCCCCAAAAAGAAAGAGAGTATGGAATAAATCAGAATACTTTGTCAGCTTATGGACAAATGAGAAATCATCACTCTAGCTGGGTCACTCCCTCACAGTTGTCAAGAGTTAAAAGATATCTGAAGCCACCATATCTAAACCCAGTCTCAAGTTATTAGAACCATTATGGAAACAGAGTATGGTGGTGGTCCTAATCCCTGGACAAACTTTTATGAGGTCAGAGTAGGCAAGGACTGCAGAAAAGTAGAAAAGTATCAGAGAAAAGCTCTCTAGTCTGATGCTGTATTACAGAATTATACGTTCTGAGCTTAATGGTCTTCTAGCTGAAACCCCTCATTTCACAGAAGAAACTGAAACCCAGAGATGACTTTGAATGACTTAACCGAGTTACTAACATAGAAAAACAAGTATTTGAATGTAGGTTCTTGAACTCTAGACACTGTGTTACTATTACACCAAACCTGTGTTTCCTACTGAAAAAGGAACATTTTAGATACCTTCCCCAATAGATGGGAATAGAAACTGGCAAGAGAGAAAATGTTGTGCTGGCAAAGGAGTTGGATTTGCCTTAGAACAATGCCTGGGGCTGCCCTCAAGGAGTCATTTGGGATTATAGTAGGGGCCATGAGAGGAAGCAATATATGTCACCACTGGTGACCCTTTGCAATAGAGGATCCTGGATTTCAGGCTAGAAAGGACGTTTGAGGGATTCTAGTTCAACATCTTCATTTTGTATTTTATACAAATTGAGGCCCCAAAAGCTGAGTCACAAATTTAATAGAAGTGAAACAACTAGGATTTGAAACCAAAAGTTGCAACTTCAAAGAGAGTATTCCTTCTAGTCCTCTTGCCTGCTTGATTCACAAACCAGCTATATCTCTGTGTGATAAAGACTAATACAAACTTTGGGAGAAGGGTAGTTATTAAGTGCATATTTCTTTTTCAATACTTCATTAGGAGAGTTCACTTTTGTTTTTCCTTCTGTTAAACTTCATTCTATAATATGATGAAATACATGCTTGCAAGTGAGGAGTCACTTTTAGAACACTGGCTGGCAAGCAACCAAGTGTTTTGTTAGGTTTCCTGGGTGTGGGATATGGCCCCCTAAAACAGTGAGGAAAATCCTTCAAACCTGTTGCGAGGACTTTGGGCCACAAGATGGATTTTTTTTTTTTTGGTGAGGCAATTGGGGTTAAGTGACTTGCTCCGGGTCACACAGCTAGTAAGTGTCACGTGTCTGAGGTCAAATTTGAACTCAGGTCCTCCTGACTCTAAGGCCAGAGCTCTATCTACTGTTGCCACCTAGCTGCCCCTCATAAGATAGATTTTGAAGTTTTACTTATGGGACTATGCATTAGGCAAGCTAAGAATTAGTAGAAAGAAACAGTGAGGCTTACTGAGTTTGGGATTATAATATTTTAGTTGAACTGTTGAAACCATCACTCTGACACTATATGAGAAAGAAGGAAGGAAGGAAGGAAGGAAGGAAGGAAGGAAGGAAGGAAGGAAGGAATTTTGAATTTTACCCAACTCTCTTTCCCTACAACCAACCAGACAAAGCATGTTTCCAAGCATTTATTTCAGAGTGGGCACAGATTTCCTCAGCATGCTTCCTACGAGCCTTAAAGACTTTTTAAAAAATGGCTACCAAGCCATCACTCCTTAAATATACTAAAGCAGTAATCTCTGTGCTCTGGGTCAGTAGGATATCACTTTTTGAGCTCCACAGGGTGATAAGGGGATGCTCTTCCCTCTACTATGTTGCAATCTAAAATCACAGCCCCCTCGACAAATTTGTGTCTGAGATTCGGGGCATCCCCTTATTGAAGACTCATCCAAAAGATTTGGACATATGGATTATATGTATTGATATTTACCATATTAGAAATTAATCACTTCATTATCATTATGAAAATAGTTTTGTCTTCATTGACCTCTTAAGAAGGTCTCAGGGATACACAGAGGTCCCTAGACCATATTTTGAGAACTGTTTCCTTCAACAACAATGACAATTAGGATAATGATTACTTCAATGACAAACAGAACAATGCAGATGGACAACAATGACAACTACTAACTACTAATAATAACAATACTAATTATCATTATCATCTAGCATTTATACAGTGTTTTACAGTTTGTTGAGTGCTTTACAAATATTATCTTACATTATCCTCACTACAAGCCTAGGAGATAGAGACTACCATTATTCTCATTTTACAGGCAAAATGCAAGAAGTAAACTTAACAGAGGTTAAGGGACTTGCTCAGTGTCATACTGCTAATATCTGCGCCTTGATTTAAACTTGGTTCTTACCGACTTCGAAAACAGTGTTGTATCCACTGTGACACCTAGCTTCCTAGATTAAATAGTTTTTCCTCAGATACCTGAGTGCAGGTGGAATTAAAATACTGGAAGCTTAGTTTCCCTAATGAGAAGACTAGTAACCCCAAAGCAATGCAACCAGGGCAGACTGTGTAATCACTTAAAAGACAAGGATTGAAAAAGGTTACCAGGACCTGTGACCTCAGTTTAGTAATGAATGGCTAGTCACTCTTCTAGAGTCTTTACATTGAATTTGCCAAAATCAGTTTCTTGTTGTTATTGTCCAGATGTGTATGAATCTCTGTGACTCCATTTGCATTTTTCTTGGCACAAAGATACTAGAATGATTTGCCATTTCCTTCTCCAGCTCATTTTACAAGTTAGTAAATTGAGGCAAAAAGGTTAAGTGACTTGCCCTGAATCACATAGCTAGTAAGTGTTTGAAGCCAGATTTGAACTGATGAAGATGAGTCTTCCTGATTCCAAGATCAACACTCTATCCACTGTGACACATAGCTGCCCCGACCCAATCAGTTAAGATTCATATAATATTGACACATAAGGTAGAATGATTTGGGAAGGGGGAATGGCATATTGGATAAAACTGGATTCTGGAGTTTCCTCTGATTAAGTGTATGACCTTGGGCCAAGTCACTTCATTTCAAAGCCTCATTTGCATGTTATAAATGTGGGCAATGGGGTAGGTAATCTGTATGGTCTATTACAATTATAGATTCTGAGAGTCTATTAAACAGTAGGTAAACACTGAGCCTGATTTAGAAGCTCATTTGTTTTAACATGAGTCAATTTTGATGACTTGGGGATTAAAAAACAATCTAATGGATTTTGTTAATCTGCTCAAATGCCCTCCCCGCTGAGCTTCCCTACAATGATAGCAGTAACTTATCCATAGAGGTAGCCAGGAGATGCCATACTGGTCCTGGAATCGGGAATACCTGAGTTCAAATCCAGATTCAGTCATTTATTAGCTGTGTGACCCTGAGTATGTCATATAACCTCTGCCTGTTGCTTAAAGACTGTTAACTGAGTACTTAGGTTATGTTGACCAGAAACCATTCAGATCCAAAGATTGATGGAGTTTTCTCACAATTATACATCTCAAGCAACCCGTGTGTCATATCTGAAAACTGACTCTATATTTATCAATCAGTTGTTTCCACATTCCTTTGATTGAATACACACACTTACAGGGAGTGGGACACCTCTTTTTCTGATTTCAGGGTATTCACCTGTTTACTTTCCCCTTCCTATTTTAGAAAGTCTCTAATCTTTCTTCCAATTAGAAATCAGATTATCTAATTTTGTATCCTGGTTTATACTCTGTTAATTGTTTCTTTTCATTAATTGGTCTTATTCTATTAATTGATTTTAATCCACAAAAATCTGTCTCACTTTGTATTCAGTATCTTCGGACTGACTGTAGAATCCACTGATCAATTCATCATTCCTGTTTTACTAATAAATCGCATAGGTCAGATTGTTTCCTCAATTACTATTAGTTTTCCAGCAGCACATTATGTTCTTCTCCCAACAATGCCCTCCTCAAAATTTCCTTTATATACATTATACACATTTTGTGCACCCTTATATTCATATATGTTTTGTTCAATGTAATGAAAGCTCTTTGAGGACAGGGATTATTTCCTTTTTATCTCTATTTGCCCATTTCCTAGCATGATAACCTGGCACATAGAAGGCACTTAAATGCTTCCAGGTTGATAGATGGATCAATACATCAGGTAAGTAGCAGGCTTTGTGCTTCTTGAGTTGGGGCAGAGGGGCTTCCTTGTTTCTTCAGCCTGTTAGCCATGCCTCACATTAAATGAGATATGATTACCATCCTCAATAATATTTTTATCAATGAAGAGATCTCCATTCCAGGGGCTGGGAACCTGTGGCCTTGAAGCCACATGAGGCCCTCTAGGTCCTCAAGTGAGGACCTTTGACTTTATCCAAACTTCACAGAAAAAATCCCTGTAATAAAAGGATTTTTAAAACTTGGACTCAGTCAAAAGGCCACACCCAAGGACCCAGAAGGCCACATGTGGCCTGGAGGCAGCAGGTTTCCTTCCCACCTCCGTTGTAATCTCTGCTGCTAGTCTCAAATCAATTTGAGTATGGTTCAGTGGCTGTAAATTGGAGGACTCAAATTTACAATAAGAAACAAGTGTACTGTGGCCATAAATATTACAAAAATCATAATTCCACGTTTCCTTCAATGTCATAAAAGTTAAACAAACTTAGTTAAGCAGGTCATAATCTCATATATCCCTTAAGGAAATAAACCTTGTTAAATAGGCTCTATAGGTAAAGTAAGCCAGGGTACAGATTAAATTATTTGGAGGGCTCACCCAGTACTAAATTGAAAGGGGAAATTTACATATCACCAATTTCACTGAGAAAACTCAGTAAACATAAACACCATGAAACATACAAGCAAAAAGCCTAAATACTACAATAATGCTCATCAATATTAAATAATATCAAGTCTCATTGTAACCTAGTAGCTGTTGTTTAGCCATTTTTCAGTAATATCAGCTTCTTTGTGACTCCATTTAGGGTTTTCTTAGTAAAGATACTTGAATAGCTTGCCTTTTCCTCCTCCAGCTCATTTTACAGATGAGGAAAACTGAAGTAAACAGGGTTAAATGACTTGCACAGGGTTACACAGATAGTAAGTGCCTGAGGCCTAATTGGTATTATTAAAGATGAGTGTTCCTGATTTACAGCTGAAAAAAAATTGAGGCAGAGTTTAAGAGACTTCCCCAGAGTCACATGGCTAGCACATGTCTGAGGCTAGATTTAAACTCAGATCTTCTTGACTCTAGTCCTAGCACCGTACCCACTGTACCACCTAGCTACCTTTAAGTCATTTGATACCTTTTGTTTAAGAAAGCAGGGCAGCCTCTAAGAAGTAATTCTCAATAGAGAGCTTAAAGTATTGTCACCTGTCAGAGGAATTTGCATTGTCCTGAGGAAACAGTTTAAGCATATGATATTAGATGGAAAACTTATTTGGGGGATCGGAAAGCATCTTCCCAGAACTCCAGACATCCCACAATGCAGGGGAATTCCTGATTAGCCCATTGAGTAGCTTTGCTGTTGTAATAGTAAGAATTCTGACAATTCACATTTTTAGAACATGAGGTTTCAAAGCATTTTCCTCAGACAAAATCAAGAAGGCATGTAGTGCAAGTATTCTCCCTCCTTATAACTTCCCTATTATACAGGGCACCATATTTGGGGTCTGGGGTCAGGAAGAGTCATCATGATGAGTTCAAATATGACCTCAGGCACTTACTAGCTGTGTGACCTTGGGAAAGTCATTTAACCTTGTTTGCCTCAGTTCTTCATCTGTAAAATGAGCTGGAGAGGGAAATCTCCAGTGTCTTTGCCAAGAAAACCCCAAATGGGGTCACAAAAGAATTGGGCAGAACTGAAACAACTGAACGGTAACAACCACCATTCTGGGAGTCATCCAGGCTTACAACCTAGGTGCTTTACACTGGTTATGGATGGTGAGAAAGAATGAGGAGTGGAAGATGGCACCTACTTTTTCAACATCTCTCAAACACACCCTCTTTCCTCCTCTGATATTTACACCACTTTAGTGGAGGCCTTCATCACCTCATCCCTGGACTACTGTAATAGCCTTCTGGTTGGCCTACCTTCTTCAAGTCTCTCCCAACTCCAGTCCATTTTCCACTTAGTAACCAAAGTTATCTTCCTAAAACACAGATCTGAGCATGTCACCTCACTCCCTCTTACTGTTTGGCCCTTGATGACTACCTTTCTAGTCTTTTTTATACTTTACTCCCTCTATTTCTTCTTCTATCTAGTGACACTGGCCTCCCTACTGTTCCTTGAATAAGACATGGCGAACCAGAAGGTTCTCCTTCCTTATCTCTACACACCACACACACACACACACACACACACACACACACACACACACACACACACTCCATCCCACCCCCAGCTTGCTTCAAGTTTTGACAAAAATCTTACCTTCTTCAAGAAGCTTTCCCTGCCCCCCCTTAACGTTTTCTTGTAAGATTAACTACAATTTATCTTGTATATATCTTATATATCCTCTTTGCACATGGGTGTTTCCATGTTGTTTTTCCATTAGAATATAATTTCCTTAAGGGAAAGAACTAGGTTTTTTGGTGGATTATTTTGTTGTTGTTATTTTTACTTCTTTGCTTTCCTTTTCTTTATATCTGCAGTATTAAGCACAGGGTCTGACATATAGTAACTGCTTAATAAATGATTGTTGACGGACTGGCTAGAAGGATCAAAGGGTTTGTATTAAGACAATCTTTAATCAGATCCCTCCTGTGATGCAAATGGTGTTACTTGTATGAACTTGGTAAGGTGGTTAACCTCTCTAGACTTCAGTTTCCTCCTCTATAAAGTGAGGTTATTAATCTAGATAATTGCTAAGGTCCTTTACAACTCTTATAATATGATCCTATATAGAGATTTGTGAAATGACTCTATTTTTTTACCGTTTAAAAAATGCATTTCTTTGCAGCATATTCCTATTAGTTATTTTCAATAAAGGATATGGAGTAAGTTACACTGGTCATTATTTTTCAATACCCCCAGCCTCCCACTCCTCTCATGTTCTCCAAAACCACACATCACAGGGACTAAAGCTAAGGCAAGTTTGTCCTTGATTAATGACCATCCTCCACCAGTACAAGAATGAGGCTGACTTCCCCAGTGAAACTAACAATGTCACACTTACACAGTGCAGTTCAAGGACACTTTAAAAAATCTGCATCTCTATGGGTAAGAAAGATTGACATCTCCCCAAATTCAGGTGCTAAACCTCTGCTCTTCTGTTCTCACCTTCTAGCCAGCCGTCTGGATTATAAGGTCTCCTGAGTAAGGGTGCCACCTGTCCTGAAATTACAGGCCAGTCCTGCAGGTTTTGAATGTCAATCCTTCTTTCATTTAAAGGTTGCACCTGGTCGGGGAGTAGGAAGCAAGGACATTGTTTTGGCTAAATCTTTGTGCATCTAAAGTTTCACTACCTCTGTAAAAAACAGACATTACAACTTCTAGAAGAAGTCAACAACTCAAAACTCCATTTCAATATGGGCCTCAAAGGAATTTCAATTTCCATGGCCTGACAATAAATAGAAATAGCATCAAATGTAGCCAATTATCAGTTGGATTGGAAGTCATGAAACTTGAGTTCTAATCCTTGTTCTATAAAAACAGCCAGTCTTGTTACCTTGGGGAAACTGCTTTATTTCTCAGCATTTCAATTTCCTTGCCTGTAAAATGATAAAGTTAGGACAGACAGTCTCTAAAGTCCCTTCTAAGTTTAAAAGTCTACGAATTATAATAAAAACCTAAAATTGAAGTAGACCTCATCTTGTCCAGCCCCCTTATTTTATATATGAAAAAAATGAACCACAAAGCAGTGAAATGACTCAAGTTCATAAAATGCTGTCAAAAATCTAAATTCTGCATTCATTCCAGTAGACTCTTACCCACCTCTTGTATTAAATAGCATGCTCCTTTTAAAACTGGAGTAAGGAACATCTATTTCTTTTCAGTCTCCCTTTAAAATAAGTCTCATATCCTGGGGGAGACTAGTTTTAAAGATGGCCAAGTAAAGGTTATAGTGAGACAAGAGTTCAAATAGCCAAATTTCCTAACCTCATTTAACCTGATTTATTTGACCAATCAATCGACAACAAACATTTACTAAGCAAGCACTTGGCACTTGCTACGAGTTGGCACTGCTGATAAAAAGCCAAAAATTGAACAGTTCATGCCCTTGAGGAGATAATTCTATAAGAGAGGAAATAAATAGGTAGATAGATAGATAGATAGATAGATAGATAATAGATAGATAGATAAAATAGTACACATATGTACATAAATATATACATGTATATATATGCATATATATGTGTATACATATATACACACATACATGCATACACACACATACATAGACATACACACAGGAGGCAACTAGGTGGCACAGTAGGCCAGAAGTCAGGAAGACTCATCTTTATGAGATCAAATCCAGCTTCAAACATGTACTAGCTGTGACCCTGGTCAAGTCACTTAACCCTTTTTACCTCAGTTCCTCATCTGTAAAATGAGCGAGAGAAGGAAATGGCAAACCACCCCAGTATCTGCCAAGAAAATGCCAAATAGGGTCACAAAGAATCAGATATGACTGAAATGACCAAACAAAAATACACACACACACACTATTTCTATATAAATATTTATATTTTACATATTTATATATTATAATATGTGTATGTATCTATATATTAATTTCAGTGGGGGAACTAACAGCTAGAGGATATAGTGAAAAGCTTCATTACTCTAATTCTAAGAAGATTTCAATGATTAACTGATTGATTTGTACAATTTCAGTCTAAGTAAAAAGAAAGGGATGGATGGGAGAGATCTTTTTTTAAATATAAATTTATTTATTTGTAGTTTTCAACATTCAATTCCACAAGTTTTTTGAGTTCCAAATTGTCATCCCTTCTCACCCCTTTCCCCACCCCAAGACGGCATGCATTCTGAATATCCCTTCCCCTAGTCTGTCTTCTTTTCTTTCTCTCTCCTCTTCTCTTATCCCCTTCCCCTTCTATTTTCCTGTAGAGCAGGATAGACTTCTGTACCCCATTTCCTGTATTTCTTATTTCCCAGTTGCATGTGAAAACATTTTTTTAAAACATGTGTTTTTTAAAACTTTCAGTTCCAAATTTTCTCCCTTCCTCCCTCCCCACCCACCCTCATTGAAAAGACAAGCAACTCAATATAGGTTGTACATGTGCAGTTATGCAAAACACTTCTGTAGTAGACATGTTGTGAAAAACTAACTCTATTTCCCTTAATCCTATCCTGCCCTCCCATTTATTCTATTCTTTCTTTTGACCCTGTTCCTCCTCAGAAGTATTTCCTTCTGATTACCATCTTTCCCAATCTGCCCTCCTCTCTATCACCCCCCTGCTCTCTTGTCCCCTTCTCCCTCTATTTCCCTGTAGGGTAAGACAGATTTCCATACCCAATTGAATGTGTATGTTATTCTCTCCTTAAGCCAAATCCTATGAGAATAAGATTCCCTCATTCCCTCTCACCTTCCCCTGTTTCCCCTCCACTGTGAGAGACTTTTCTTTTCTGTTTTTTTTGTGAGATAATTTACCCCATTCTACCTCTCCCTTTCTTCTCTGAGTATCATCCTCTCTCATCCCTTAATTTTATTCTCCAGATGTAACCCTTAATCTTCAACTCACCCTGTGCCCTCCTATCTACTATCATCTATATATACATACATACAATTTTTTTCCTTCAACTACCTAATACTGACAAAGTTCTCATGAGTTACATATCATCTTTCCATGCAGGAATGTAAACAGTTCAATCTTAATAAGTCTCTTATGATTTCTCTTTCCTGTTTACCTCTTCATGTTCCACTGAGTCCTGTATTTGAAAGTCAAATTTTCTGTTTAGCTCTGGTCTTTTCATCAGGAATGCTTGAAAGTCCTCTATTTCACTGAATGACCATTTTTTCCCCTGAAGGATTATACTCAGTTTTGCTGGGTAGGTGATTCTTGGTTGTAATCCTATCTCCTTTGCCCTGGAATATTATATTCCATGCCCTGGTCCTTTAATGTAGAAGCTGCTAAATCTTGTGTTATCCTGATTGTGTTTCCACAGTACTTGAATTGTTTCCTTCTGGCAGCTTGTAATATTTTCTCCTTGACCTGGGAACTCTGGAATTTGGCTACAATATTCCTAGGAGTTTTCCTTTGGGGATCTCTTTCAGGAGGAGATCTGTGGATTCTTTCAATTTCTATTTTGCCCTCTGGTTCTACTATATCAGGGCAGTTTTCCTTGATAATTTCTTGAAAGATGATGTCTAGGCTCTTTTTTTGATCATGGCTTTCAGATAGTCCAATAATTTTTAAATTCTCTCTCCTGGATCTATTTTCCAGGTCAGTTGTTTTTCCAATGAGATATTTCACATTGTTTTCTAATTTTTCATTCTTTTGGATTTGTTTTACAGTGTCTTGATTTCTCATAAAGTCACTGTCTTCCAATTGCTCTATTCTAATTTTTAAGGAAGTATTTTCTTCAGTAATCTTTTGGACTTCCTTTTCCATTTGGCCAATTTTTCTTTTTAGGGCATTTTCTCCTCATTGGCTTTTTGGACCTCTTTTGCCATTTGGGTTAGGCTATTTTTTAAGGTGTTATTTTCTCAGTATTTTTTTGGGTCTCCTTTAGCAAGCTGTTGACTTGTTTTTCATGATTTTCTTGCATCACTCTCATTTCTCTTCCCAGTTTTTCCTCTACTTCCCTTACTTGCTTCTCAAAATCCCTTTTGAGCTCTTCCAAGGCCTGGGACTGATTCATATTTTTCTTGGAGGCTTTGGATGTAGGAGCTTTGACTTTGTTGTCTTCTTCTGGTTGTATATTTTGATCTTCTTTGTTACCAAAGTAAGATAATATAGTCTGACTCTTTTTGTGCTGCTTGCTCATGATCCCAGCCAATTACCTGAGTTTTAAACTCTTTGTTAAGGTAAGAGTCTGCTTCCAATATGGAGAATGTATTGTCCCAAGCTTCAGGGTTTGTACAGCTGTTTTCAGAGATACTTGTAGGGACTGTAAATTTTCAGTTCTTCCAAGGTGGTATGATAAGTGGCGAGGTGTTTACTCTTTTCCTGGCCTGTGACCACAAGTATTCCTTTCTGTCCTGTAACTGTGAGGAGGGGTCCCTCTGAACAGCCACTACAAGCTCCACCACACCAGCATTCCTCCTCACCCCAGCACCGCCTCCCAGAACTGTGACCCAGATCCAAATACGGGCAAAGCAAGAGATTCCTACCTCAGCACTGGCAAAGAGATCCCTGCAATCCCTCTCTGATCAACCACTGGATTACCCCTCATTCTTTAGGCCAGAACCTCAGGAAGCAGCTGTCCCTGCCTCCCCCAGGGCTACGCTCTTGGGGAATGAAGCTGAAACCCCGCCTTCTTCTCTGAGCACGGACAGAAGCAGACTTTTCCCACTGACCTTCTAAATTGTCTCTGGCATTTGTGGATTGAGGAGTCTGGAAACCTCCACAGCTGCCCGCGATTCAGTCCTCTGAGGCCTGCTCCAGGTTTGCTGCGGCCTGTGAGCCCACGCTACAGGGGCGCTGCGCTCCCAGCCCGGCGCAATACACCTTTCTGATCAATCATCCAGGTTGTCTTGGGCTGGAAATTTGTTTCACTCTGTCTTTTTGTGGGTTCTGCTGCTTCAGAATTTGTTTAGAGCCATTTTTTATGAGTATTTGGAGGGGTTTGGGAGAAAACTGAAGCAAGTCACTGCTTTCACTCAGCTATCTTGGCTCCGCCCTTTGGGAGAGATCTTTTGGAGGTATGATCAACCTGGCTGGCTACAGGTAGTATATGGTGAGTAAGGGTGAGTGAAGAGTTGAGGATAAAGCTGATTATACTTCTGGTTAAGATGGAAAAATTAAATTTCCCAGCCAGGCCACCTTCCCAGGAAAAAAAAAATTAAAAAAGATACCAGAGGAAAAAAGATCAAGAAAAGCAAAAGTATGTACAATTAGCAATTCCATCCAGTCTATGAACAAGAAGATGGTCAGAAACCAGCTTATGGTATAAAAGGGAATATGTGGGGTGATAGGAAAAAGGTAGAGGATGGAGGAGGGTAGCGTGTGGAGACTAAATAGTTGTTGACATAGTTACAGCTCATGTTTGACTTTGTCAGTATAATGTGAAAGGACGATATTACCTAAATTGATTTAGGTCCATGAATGAATAAAAAAAATTTCTTTAATAATTGCTTATTATGTCCAGACATGCTACTAAACACTGAGTATACTAATACAAAATGAAAGTCCCTGCTTTGATGGAACTTACATTCTAATACATGAATATAAGGGAAGGGTGGTTATGGAGGGTTATCTCAGTCAGTGAAATCACAGGGATGGTGAGTGGAGTCATAGGGAAATTAGTCATGACAACTAACTACCAAAGGGTTACTTTATAGAACTAGAAAAGAAAAACAAAATTCACTGAAGGAGTAAAAGACATAGATTTTCAAAGGAAATAATGAAAAAATTTGGAAGAAATGCAAATAAAAATTAATTCTAAGGGTATGGCTCATACACATTAGATTTGCAAAAAAAGACCAAAAATAAAGGAAAATGAAATTTTGGAGAGACTGTGGAAAGATTGGAACACTATTAAACTGTTAGTGGATCTGAGAATTAGTCAAAGCATTCTAAAAATCAATTTGGAACTATATCCTAAATGACAATAAACTGAGCACACTTATTGATACAGTGATGCCACTATTATGCATATACCCCAAGAGGAAAATGAATATCTATCTATCTATCTATCTATCTATCTATCTATCTATCTATCTATGCATATATGTAATCTTTCTGCCTCAAGTTTCCTTTTCCCTCTCTAATCTATTCCGCGCACCACTGCCTAATTTTCCTTAAGTACAAGGTGACAATAACATTTTCCTTCTCAAAAACTATAGTCACCCATTATTACTTGTAGCAGCAAATATAAATTCTTCTCCCTAGCATTTAAGGTCCTTTACAATTTTCATCCTACCTTCCCATTCCTATTTTCTCTATTTTACAGTTGAGAAAACTGAGGCAGACAGAAGTAAAGTGACTTGCCTAGAATCACACAGCTAATGAATATCTGAGGCTGATTGAACTTTTCTTCCTGACTCCAGGCCCAGTGCTCAATCCACAGATAAGCAAACTGAGGTTGAAGAAGGTTAAATGACTTGTCCAGGGTTACTCAATTGGTAAGTTTCTCAGGTGGGATTAACCCAGGTCTTCCTGACCCCAAATCCAACATACAAGCCACCATAGCACCTTACTGCCAAACTTCCAAATTTATTTTTAATGGTTTTTAACAGCTTCATTTCTGTTCCAGGAATATTCATAAATACTTTATTCCCTGGCAATTCCAGATAATGGAGGAATCAGCATCCTATTCCCATGAGAATGATGGGAGAATTCATTTGTTTAAAATGTGCAGATATTTTTCCTAGCTCGAGAATCATCAGGCCTGGAAGCCAAAGTTCTTGGCTCTTTATCCCGGATGAAGCAATTCTCTGGAAAGCACTTGACAAATATATCTCTAGCGCATTGTTTTGATTATGCATCCTTTGGCAATCTGTTTTCTACTAAATTGTAGCTACTATTATGTCAATTCAGCTCCTTATGATATAATATTATGAGGGGGAAAGCCACAGAACTCTTAAAGGAATAATATAGAATGCTCAATAGAGCATGAAGACCATTGAAAGCAACATTTGTCCAGATGTTGTCCAATGATTCAAGCTTCAGATAACAATTATATTAGGGAAATCCAAGTATCCCTTCCAACACTAAGATTCTAAGACTCTGTATTTGAGCAATCAACAAGTACTTAAGGCTTGTTTTGTGCCGGGAATTGTGTTAAGAACTAAGAACACAAGGACAAAAGTGAAGCAGTCCCTGCCCTCAAGGAGATTACAGTTTAATGGGAGAGACATGACCTTATATAAGAATGCACATGAAGTATTTTTTAAAATGTGTAAAAGGTACTTTGTAGAAGGAGTATACTAGTAACGGGGTGGGGGGAGGGAAGGGAGGGAGAATCAGGAAAGGAATCATGTAGAAGATAGAAAGGAATAAGAAGAAAGAAAAGGAGTAAGTGCTTGTATACTACCTACTAATTGCCAGGAACTTGCTAAGTGCTTTATAAAAATCTCATTTAATCCTCACCATAACTCTGTGAGATAGGTGCTGTTATTATCTCCATTTTACAGTAGAGGAAACTGAGGCAAACAGAGGTTAAGTGAAATTAAGGAAGGTGGAGCTCCAAGAAGTAGAGATGAGGAGGGATTGTATTCCATCCTCTGGGGACAGAATATTCAAAGATGATGAGAGGAAAGATAGAGCATCTCACTTATGGAACAAGGAGTCAATTGATACGGCTGGATCACAAATTATGAAGAAAACTATATCAGAAAGCTGACAATATATATTGGAAGAAATCAGGTTGTAAAGAGATCTACATGTCAAACAAGGAATTCATGCTTGATCCTCAAAGTAATAGGGAGCTCCTATAGTCATTGAGGGGTAGGGAGTCGAGGTAGTGATGAGATCAAAATCATGCTTTAGGGATATCACTTTGGTGCCTGTGAGAAGGATGGATTAGGTCCGGCAGGGATGCCAAATAGGAGACTATTGAAATAGAAGACAGGAAGGGATGGAATCAAAGGCACATATAGAAGAATTGGCCTTGGTGAGCAAATGGATCCTATATTCGTAAGAGGCTGGAGGAAGTAGGAAGTGGATGTGATGTTTTGGGGTTTGGCAAAGCATGAGTGGTAAGAGGAGAATGAATGGAATAAGGACTTATTAAGTAACTACCATGTTCCAGGCTTTGTGATAAACATTTTATAGATAGTATGCCATTTGAGCCTCACAACAACCATATGAGATAGATACTATTCTTATCCCCATTTTACAGATGAGGAAACTGAGATAGAGATCTTCCCTACTCCAGACACAGAACTTTTTATCCACTGTACCACCTTGCTTCCCCTAAAGGCAGAAATTTAAGAGCATAGGATTTTCAAATAAAAGACACAGAGATAAAATTGATAGTCACAAAGTGATTGACATATTTAGTGCTGTAACAACCGAACTATCCAAGGGATATTTCACAGGGGTAGAGAAAATCATAGTAAAACACATTCAAAGCAACAAAACATGTATCATCTCAAAGGGCATAATGAATAAAAAGGAAGAAGCAAGAGATAATAGCGCCTTCAGGACCCAGGAAATAGCACTTCCAGGATGGTGTGGGCCGGATCATCTGGCCAGAGTCAGCTTCTGGCTCCTGAGCAAGACAGCTGTAGGAATCCAGAGCTAGACCTCGGCCTGTTCAAGCTAGCATCTCTCTGTCTCTGGAGCCTAGCTTCAGGATGCAGTCCTCCCTGGCTGGCCCCTGGTCCCGGAACTGGAGGTTTTCATGCAATATAACACCCATGCCCAGTTTTTCTATCTAGACCCGTTCTAAAGTTCATACAGGCCTGTGGCTACGTCTCTATGAAGATCTTGGCTGGCTCCCTCAATTTCTCAATTACTATCAAGCATGGTGCTCTGTTTTTTCTTCTTCATCAATGGTGAGCGAGCTGAGCTTTCTTATTTCCGCTCTTTTCACCGTCATGAGAAGAGTCATGTTAAATGACCCGCATTATATTATGAATCAGTAATCAGTCATCAAAACTATTTGGTTTTAAAAATAGAAAAGTAGATCAATGGAACACACCAGAAAAAGAAGATTCAGAAATAACCTAAGTGTTCAATAGCCCAGTGTTCCAGAAATCTGAGAACAAAAAAAATTTAGAAAATTCCTCATTTGATGAGAACAACGGAGAAAAGTGGAAAACTAGTCAGCAACCATGTTTTGATAAACATATTATGCCATGTACTACAATAAGCTCAAAATGGATGCATAATCTTAATATTAATGTTATATCCAAAAAATCACAAAAAAAAACAACAGCTGGTACCTTTCTCGGTTATGTGAAGGGGCAATTATTAATTGAAGGAGCAGAGGCCATCACATAAGGTAAGAAATCGTAATTATTATAATTACACAGATGGAGCTGATAGGTGGCATAGTGGATAGAGCACTGTGTTTGGAATCAGGAAGACTCATCTTCATGAGTTCAAATCTGGCTTCACACACTTGCTAGCTGTGTGACCTTGGGTAAATCACTTAATTCCATTTGCCTCAGTTCCTCATTTGTAAAATGAGCTGGAGAATAAAATGGCAAACCACTCCAGTATCTTTGCCAAGAAAACCCCAAAAATGGGGTCATGAAGAGGTGAACGTGACTGAAACAACTGAGCAACAACAATTACATGTAATTGAAAAGTATTTCTATATATAAATATATATGTTTATACATATGTGCATATAGTATACATAATTATACAAATTAATGAACCTGTGATAGGAATATAAAAAGGGATGATTTCAATCACAAGACATATTTGCATCAAATATTTCTGACATTCAAAACATATAGGGTAATATCACAAATGAATAAGACTATGAGCTATATCCCACTGGATGGGGCAAAAAGATATAAGCAATGTTTTCAAAAGAAGAATCATAAGCTATTAATCATATGCAATTGCCATGAATCACTAAAACACATCTTAAATTTCCTATTGTAAAACATAGCAAATTGACAGTGTGATAAAAGATGGAAATAGTCAATAATTAAGAGGCTACAAAGACATAGGTACACTAATACATTCTTGGTGGAGCAGTGAATTGGTTTAAATATTTCAGAAAATAATTTGGAGTTACACTTTAAGTGTAACTAAGATGTATATGTTCTTAGAAACAGACCTCCAACATTAAACATATATCCCAATGAAGTCAAAGAAGAAAGAAAGAAAACAAAACCACACATGTGCACCAAAACACTCATTACAACACTTTTTGTGGCAGCAAAAAACTGAAAACAAATTTGATACCCATAAACTTGGGGGGAAGGTGGCAGAGGTGGAGAAGGAAGAGGGACATAGTTAAACATTGTTGTACACGAACGTAAAGCGATTATCACTGAGTCATCAGGAAAATTAATATGAAGAAGTCAGATTAAAATGTAAAGACATATGTGAACTGGTGTGGAAGTACACAGAACTAGAAAAATCACATCCTCAGTTACTACAAAAATGTAAATGTTACTCATTCAATAAACATTTTTAAGCACCCACCACGTACCAGACACTGTACTAAGCACTGGGGATAAAAAAAACAAAAGTAGAAAAACAAACAAACCCTGCTTTCAAGCAGTTCACAACCAAATGGGGGAGAAAAGATGCAAATTACTAGGTACAAACAAGCTATCTATAGGATAAATTGGAAATAATCAACAATGGGAAGGCACTAACTAGAATTAGGAGGGAGTGGGTCATGAAAGGCGTCTTGTATACGGTGGGATTTTAGTTGAGACCTGAAGAAAGCTGAAGAAACTAGGAGGCAGAGTGCTCTAGCCATGTAGAAGAGCCACTGAAATTCCCAGAATCAGGACTGTTCAGGGAACAGTCAGGAAGCCATGTCACTGGATCAGAGTATGAAGTGGGTTAGAAGGTATAAGGTGTAAGAAAACTGGAAAGGCAGGGAGAGGAAAGTTAGGAAAGGTTTTAAATGTCAAAGAAAGGGTTTTATATTTGATCCTGAAGGTGACAGGGAACCCCTGAAGTTTATTGAGCAGAGGGGTGATATGGTGGGTCCTGCACATTAGGAAGACCACTTTGATAGCAGACAGGAAAATGGACTAGAATTTGAGAGATTTGTGGCAGGGTGACCAACCAGCAACATATTGCATTAGTCTAGGTGTGAGGTGATGAAAGCCTGCACCAGGGTGTTGGCAGCATCAGAGGGGAGAAGAGGCATATGTGAGATGTCATGAATTGAAGGTATAATCATATGCAACAGATTGGCTATGGATTGTAAGAGATCATAAGAATTTGAGGATGACACCTAGGTTATGAGCCTGGATAACTGGGAAGATGGTTGGACCCTCAAGAGTAATAAGGAAGTTAGTAATAGTAAAAGGTTAACTTATTAGACAATGAGTTAAGTTTTGGATGTGTTTAGTTTAAGATATTTACTGGACATTTAGGGCAGCTGTGTGGTGCAGTGGATAAAGTGCCAGACCCGAAGTCAGGAAGACTCATCTGCCTGAGTTCAAATCTGACCACAGACACTAGCTGTGTGACTCTGGGCAAGTCAGTTCACCATGTTTGCATCAGTTTCCTCATCTGTAAAATTACATGGAGAAGGCAATGGCAAAGTATTCCATTATCTCTGCCAAGAAAACTTTAAAAAGGAGTCATGAAGAGTCTGACACAGCTGGAACAACTAAAGAACAACGATGACTATAGGCATGGAACATTGCACACATTGTCAAACTCAGTTTATGTGTTGGTTAGATTCACTGGAGTCAGGCCACGAGCACTTAATTCAGTATAATTTAATTTAATTTAAAGTGCATTTTCTCTTTTCATTTTCTTGTTCTTTGTTAAGATGAAGCTTAAGGAAGGCTTACTGGGTTATGAGAAAGGAAAGATATATTCGTAAATTAAGATGATATACAAATAAAATAGTTTTAAAAATAAACTGCAAAATCATTTACATGTTAGGCTTCTTCAGACACTACCTCATTAACTCTTTAGATATTTGATTCTCTTTTTATGGAAGGAGTGGATGAAGAAGGTGGTGAGCCAAAGGGAAGCAAAGAACCCACGTTCAAATCTTGACTGCTATTTACTACCAGTGTGACTTTGGAAATTGATTTCCTCTTTTGACACATCAGTATTGTCATCTTCAAAATAAGGAGGTTTTACAAGATGACCCTTAAGGTTCTTTTTAGCTCTAAGTCCTATGATTCAGTGATTTCAAAGATGGGGACACTTTAGAATAACATATCGCAAGACATCAGAATTGTTCTCAACTAGTGGGCCAACTCCCTTTTGAAAGCTATTAGCACTTTATAAACTTGGCTGATGAAAAGTGAGTATTTCGTTTCATAGCTTCTTGTGTTCCTAGGGTCCTTGTGGCAACATTACCAATTTGCCCTGAGAAAATTAATCATTCCTAAATCGTTTCTTTAGGTGCATTTTCATCATTTTCCTGGCAGAAGTAAGTGGTTTGGAGAAAGAAATGTTGCAATTTGATTCTCCCAGAGGATTGCCTGGAAAGCCACAACTCACCTACCTATTTCATGCGAGCAGTGTTTCAGACAAGAGCTTGGCAGGAATCACTTACAATTCCTGGGGCTGGACTTGTGTGCACCACAGTCTCCTCCTAATTTATGAGAGGACACCTGCAGATGTTTTTGTTTGGTTTTGGCTTGCATTGGACAAGTCTCTCCTCTTGTAGACACCTACCTCAGTTTTCAAAGCTTGAACTTAATGTAGCATGAAATGGCACTAATATATTTTAAAGACTCACATTCAATTATTCTCTTCTAAAAAAAAATAAGCCTAACTGCTTGCCTTCTGAGAAGCTAATGTCACGTTCCTCATATAGACAAACTTCCAGTCCAAATGCTACAGTGAGAAAACACATTCAAATTAGCTCAAGATGAGGACCCAGGTCTAAGAACTTGATGGTATTCAATAGCCACCCAATAAAACACTGAATTTCATCTCAGATATAATTGATTTTGTTCAATCTCCCACTGTTTTCATGATACTAATTCTCCCCAATTTGATAATTACTGTCTATGTATGTCTATCTACTATTGAGGAATCTTGGAAGGCTTGATTATATGATGAATTTTAAAAATGTGATGAAATTACCTGTATAACCTTAGACAAGTCATTTCTCCTCTGTGAACCTTAGTTTCTTAAAATGAGATGTTTGGACTAAATGATTTCTAAAATTGCTTCCAATTCCAAATCCTATAATCCCTAAGATCTATACAATCAGTCTTACAGAGGCAAATTAGAAGTTCATAAATTGGGAAAATGGAATCACAGGCCTAGATATGGAACAGATCTCAGAGGCTATTTAGTCCAAACCTCTCATTTTTACAGATGAGAGAAATGAGTCCCAGGCTGTTTCCAAGCAGGGTACATTCACACATTACTGGTCATAAATTAGAATGTTAAGGAGACACATAAATTTCAGATACCTTTGTCTAATGCCCCACTAAAGAACTGCTTTTAAACATGAGCAAACATAATTCTTTTTCCTGGTTGGTGTTGAAAACAGCAGCTGTGAAAAGGGGCAGGGTTAGTATTTACTGATTCTTTTCAGTTACTTTCTGGTAGGGAGACAATGCAGCAAAACAGAAAATGGCCTAGCTTATGAGGCAACAGACCTTGGTTCAAATTTCAATAAAAGTTGGTGATCCACTTTCAACGTGTACATCTGCTAAGAGGGGGAAATGGCATGAGTAAGGTATATGTTAAAGCTATTTTCCACTTCTTTTGATAATTTTTGAAGACATGTGTATTTAAGAATTAACTAAATTCAGACATATGATTAGCTATCTAATAAAGATAGTGGTTCCTATAATGAATTTCTATTAAAGTTTTCTGAAAATGCATCTATGTTCTATTGAGTGCAACATTTACAGCTATGCTGGGAATGAGGTAGTATGATTGATTGGAACATGTCACTTAACCTTTCTTAGTCAATTTTCTTTTCTGAAAAAAAAATTGAGCATTGTACTAAATCTTTAAGTTCCTTTACAATCTTAAATCCTATGGGGCTGAATATAATTTCTTTTTTTAAATAAGTTTTTATTAATACATTTTGACTTTTTATCTGGTCATAATTTCCCTCAGCATGACTTTCCCTCTCATTCCCTCTCCCAGAGAGCTCTCTCATATAACAAATATTATTTTAAAGGGAAAAAAGGAAAGAAAAAGAATAGAAATAAATCAATGTAATTAATTAATACGTCGAATTCAGAAAACATATGCAAAGTACAACATTTGCAGACCTTTCACTTCTGCAAAGGGATGGCAAGGAAGCATATTCTCATATCTCTTCTTTCTAGTTGTTCTCATTCTTTATAATTTTACAACATTCACTTTTCAATTTGTGTTGGTTCTTCTCATTTACATATGGATAGTCATTTTGTATATTGTTTCCTTGGCTCTACTTATTTCATTCTTCATCTATTCATGTAAATCTTTCCATGCTTCTCTGTACTCATCACTTTCATCTTTTCATAGAGCATAGCTATATTCCTTAAAATTTATGTTCCACAATTTGTTTAGTCATTCCCTAATCTATGGGTATCTACTTTGGTTCCAGTTCTTTGCTGTCACAGAAAGTGATGCTATAAATATTTTGTTGCATATGGGAATTTTGTGGTTTAATTTTAGAGTGACTGAAGATGACTCAGTAATCACTCATTTATGGAAAATCCTGAGTTTCCTCAAATGTGTATCTAATAAATAGAATTAGGGCATTATCTACCAATGTAATACTAGCTTGTCTTTATGATTTTAAATATTTGGGATTTATTAAAAACTCAGAGATGTCTAACTAAAACCATTGTTTTCAAACATCTATTTCATTTTAAAATTCATCTGTCAAAGGAAACAATATAATTTGTATAATAATTATAAAACTTATACTAACATAGTACTTTACAGTTACAAAGTGTTTTATATATTATAACACCACTGTGTAAAATGAAACTCTTACACTCTCTTCTCTTGGCAATCAGCTCCGGTTCATTCCTGGGGTACTTTTCTCAAACAACATTGGTGTGGCTCATGATTTCTCCTATCTAAGAGTTTCCCTACTTCTGGCAACACCTGAATTTGGTTCATTTCTAAGTTATTCTTCAACCACCAAGCAAACAAGACTGCCAAATTTTATACCAACTTTAAGCATTTTTTTTCTTACAACACATATAAGGAAATAAATGGGGCTTGCCACCAGATTCAGTTTGCAAGGTTACAGAACCACTTCCTTTCAGTCTTTCCAGTATGGAAGAAAACCAGGAAAATTACATTGATTTTAAAGAGTGGGAACCTGATAATGTACTATGACTTTACCCTGATTCTGACAGCCTCGAGTAACTAGATCAAAGACCTCTCTTCCCTTCCCTTCTTGCTCAAAGCCCTGAGCACACCCTGTCACAAAAACCTTTTGTCACTGCCATCTAATTTCCCCAAAATGTCCCACTCCTCCCCTTCCCTGGAATAATTTCACTTGAAGGCCTAACCTTATCAGAGGACTGGTCAGTATTTAGCATGTTACAAAAGGCTGCTTGAAAGACCTCCCACCAGAGGCTTAGAGTAGATGCCTTCCCTCTAGTAGTCTGGTCTACTTGCCAAATAAAGGTTACTTGCTTTTCTCTGACTTCTTCCACCTGCTACTTAGTGACCCCAAACGAAAATCTTAGGTAAGTATTGACCCTTAGGGACTAGATTCTACCACAGCAGAAGGTTCAGGCCTATACTCAAACCCCAATAAAAAATTTAAAAAAAAAACAGATGAATGAAGGCCCTATGTCAAGTATGGAATTGACTTCATTAAAGATTGCATTTTAATGAATAGGATCATAAGATCATGTATTTATAGCTCGAAAGGACATTAGAGACAATCAAATCAAATTCTTTATTTTACATATGAGGAAACTGAGGCACAGAGAATTTAAGTGACTTACCCATGATCACATAACCAGTAACTGTCTGAGGAGGGATTGGAAACCAAGTCTTCCTCAGTTAAGGTGCAGTGTCTAATTCACTTATTCCATATTGCCCCTCTGACGTCATTTTCTGGCCCTGAATTTTCTGTGTGTCTGAACTGCATGGTCCAAGAGTCTCAATAAGATCCTAAAAGTAAAGTCAGAAGAAATCTTAGAGGGCCATCTAGTTTAATCCTATAATTTTAAAAATGAGGAAACTGACACTGAGAAAGATCTGCCTAAAGCAGAGGTAGCATCCCATGTTTTTGGTTTGACTCAGGTACTCTACACTGATAGCTAATGTCCCATACGAAGCTACTGCTGGGGTGCAAATTGGCACCAGGACTCTCAAACCTTTGCTGTGTCTATACACTGGCTTTGCCTTCTTCCTCCCAGAAATCTTTGCTCTTCTCTAATAAGCAATAGCCCTGATTTGTAACATTAAGGGAACATGAATCTTTTCCTTTTAGTGCCTACACCCAAGACCTTGGCATCATATCAAAGCATCCTTTCCTAGAGCATATATGTCTATTATATTTACATTTAATCAAAATCAAGTTATAGGTTCTAGATCTCGATGTCTCCTTATAGATCGCTCAGTGAACTGCCCTCATCTTATTTTTTATTATTAAAATGATTTAAAAAGGTGAATATATACATATGCAAATGAGAATAGAAAAGAAAGATTGAATATGAAACTACATCTAGTTTATTTTGTTTTTAATCATAAATTAAATTTAAACTGGTAGCGCCAATGCTGCCCTGTTTCTGTCTTTGTATTCCAAGCACTTAGCATAGTGTCTGGCATATAATATGCATTTCTTAAGTGTTTCTGACTCACTGACATATTGTATTCTCCTATTAGAATGTAAGCTGCTAGCGGGCAGGGCTATTTTATCTTTTTCTTTGTAGTTTTAGCTCTTAACATGGTGCCTGCTACACAGTAAGTCCTTAATAAATGTTTATGAATTGACTGACTATTGGAGTATAGAAAGCACAAGAGAATTTGGATTAAATTCCTTTCAAAAAGTTAAATTTCCATCCCCTCAAAGAAATTACATTCTTCCTTGTGATAGAATGGTACAATGGGTTAGAAAGACATTTTATAATCATAAACCTGGAATTATCATTAATTTATAGGTGGGGGAAAAGACATTCTTGGAAAGATAGCATTATATAATGGGAAAAGGTCCAAACACAGAGTCAGGATAGGAATATATTTGAACAGTTTCTCAAACATTGCTTCCTGTGAGATTTTTGACAAGGCATACTTCCTCTCTATCATAGGTTCCTCATCTGTGAAATTGAGATAATAAAAGCAATGATTTCCTGTTTCATACGATTGTGTGAAGATCATCTGTATGTAGAATACATTCAAAGAATTAAACAAATAAAATGTGTGTGCTAATAATATTATCGTAATCACTTTCATGTGTTTCTAAAGGTCCTAAAATCCTATTTTTCTTTTACATTTAATATTCTAAGAACTATTGCACTGGTGGATAAAATAACTGTTTTGCTTTAGTTGAAAAGAAATATGAGGATGTAAGCTCAGCTTCCATGCATTTCACTGAAAGAATGCTTGATACAACTCTAGTAGCAGAGAGACCAGTAGAGATGTTGGGCACCTCATCCACTTTCTACATGACTTTATTTTTTTCTGCTAGGTCTCTCACTCTCTTTCACTTGAAGTATTCAATTAGTTTCCTTTCTGCCCCCAGATAACATCTCACTTCTATAACTCTTTTTATCTTCTCCCTTAGCTACTCCCCCGGATCACTGAGTGAACCCAGAGGGAGTATTATACCCCTTCCACACCATGGTGATAATTTGGGGAACTTCAAAGGGTCTGAAGGTCTGGAAAATCCATTGGCACCAGTGTTAATTGTCCAATTAGATAGAGCATTAGATTTGGTCTTATAAAGACATGACTTTGAATCCTGCCGCGGATACTTACTATCTATGCAACCTTGGGCAACTCACTTAACTTCCAAGTTCATGACAAGTTTCCTCATATGTAAAATGGGAGTAACTATAGCACCTTCCTCATAGGGGTCTTTTGAATATCAAATGAGATAATACAGATAAAGCTCTTCACAAACCTTAAGGTGCTATATAAATGTACCCACTGAAAATGACATGTATAATTATAGCTACCAACAGTATATTCACAGAGGACTGCCTACAATATTATCATGCTGTGAAAATTAACATATTCTAATTACATTTAGTCACCTGCAATATATGGCATGAAGCGACTTATAGTGGCATTCAAGTGCTGAACACCCTTCACCCCAAAATGAAGTAATAGACAATGGGATTTTCTCTTGAATATTACCTGTACTTTTTACTTAAAATCTGAGTGATCTTCACAACAACCTTTTAAGATAGTTTTTGTGGATGAGGAAACTGAAGTTCAGAGAACCTAACTGACTTGCCCAGGGTCACATAGGTAATGAGTAACTGAGATAGGATTTGAACCCAGGTCTTGCTCATTACATGTCTAGCACTCTATTCACCATATCAAGCTTGATTGTATATATTGCTTTAGAATTAATTAAAAAAAATACAAAGAAAACAAAAAAGAACCCCTCTCAAGATTATAAAATATGAAAAAGTAAGTCAGGAGCCATTAGGTAGTATTAGTTAGATTTTTTTTTTCTTACTGCTGCTAGAGGTTACTTTCTTTGACTTCCTAATACATATGCTTTAAACTAATTAATTATCTTTTCCCAGTTTGACATCATGCACCTATTTCAAAAGTATTTTGGTCTGTCTACATTACCAAAATTTGGAAAGTATTATATAATCTGAGTGGGGTCCCTGACCATTAGTGATGCCCTTTCTCCATCAAAAAAGAAAGGGAACATTTATTCCTATCTTTGTTAAGGAATATTAAAATAGTATTCTCTGTTACCTATATAAGTAACAATTTCATGGAAGGAAAGTTTTGGGTTTTTGTTTGTTTGATTTTTTGGCTAGGCAGTGGGGTTAAGTGACTTGCCCAAGGTCACACAGCTAGTAAGTGTTATGTGTCTGAGGCCGGATTTGAACTCAGATCTTCCTGAATCCAGGGCTGGTGCTCTATCCACTACACCACCTACTTGCCCCCTAGAAGGAAAGTTTTAATTGGTTTATTTTATGAATATGTAATTATACTTTAAAAAGCAAATGATAAAAGAAACATTAAAATTATTATATGGGACTGCAAAAGTCCAAAGAAGTTTTTTATTTGTTTTGTTCTTGTTTTTTTTTCTTTTTTTAAAATCAAAGGTAGTGAAATAGTATTTTGCTGAAAGAATAAAGTGATGTCTCAAAAGTCACCACCACCACCAGCAGTTCCAGCACCAGCAGGCCCCAGCTACAACAACATCATTATTATAGCAGCAGCACAAAGAATAGGAGCAACAGCACCAGTAGAAGAAGCAGCAAGGTCAGCAGCAACACCAGTACCCACAACACCATCATGAGAAGCACCACCACACCCACCAGCACGTCCAGCAGCTGCAGCACCAGCAGCACCATATTCAAAGGTAACAGGTCACCAATTACATGCCAGTTACTCACAGATATCAGTGTCAAAATCAAGATGATAAGGACATATCAACTACATGCCAACAACACACTAACACTTTAACACAATGAGTGGCTCTTTGACAAGAATTTCTGTACTTCTCACCAGAAGGACTTCAATCTTTTCTTCATCTGTTGTTTCTTCTCCTTTTACATATACATGTGTTAGTGGAGAGAACACCAAATCCACTGAATTTATGGACCCTTTAGGTATTGAAGTACTTCTGGGTTCATGGTTGGCAGGAGCCTCTATCTCAGTGAGATCTCAGATTTGTTGAAACATGAAAGTTTTATTTTATTTCAAATGTGTAGAAGATCTCTCATCCTTAAATCTTAAATCTGAATATGGATGGTATTCAGCATCTAAAATATAATTCTCATTCAGGTAGGTGGGGAATAAACTTTATTAAATGTCTATTAAGTGCTTTGTGCTAAGTTCTGGGGATACAAAGAAAGGCAGAAGACAGCCCCTACTGTCAAGGAGCTTACAAGCCAATAAACTTTTTTTCCACATTTCTTAAAAATGATTTTGGTGTAGGGCAGCTAGGTGGCTCAGTGGATAGAGCCCTGGCCCTGGAGTCAGAAGGACCTGAGTTCAAATATGGCCTCAGACACATAACATTTACTAGCTGTGTGACCATGGGCAAAGTCATTTAAACCCATGGCCTATACCAAAAAAAGAAAAAGAAAAAAATTCTGTTTGCTTAAGTTCACCTGAAGTAAGGTTCATTTATTTAAGCTTTCCGATTCTAAGTAAAAATCCATACTAGTGGGAACAAAGGTTAGGGCACAGCCTACCAAGCTGGAAAAGCTTCAAGAATGAGCTGGACGACATTTGCTATCCAGCGGCTAATTCAGCTATTTTCAGAGAAGTTCAACTCTAGAAGGCCAGCTACCAGGTGAAGGATGTTTTTGGCTGTGGGGTCACATGATGTATGTTTACTAAGGGAAAGAGAGATTGCAATCAATGTGGGTGACATACACAGAAGATCAAAGACCAGATGACACATTGAAGTGATCAATTCAGCAGCACAGTTGAAGGAACTGGGGATGTTTATCCTGGAAGAGATAAGATAGTAGTCTATGGACATTTTAAACTCAATATGTCCAAAATTTAATTCATTACCTTTCCCACAAAACACACCTCCTCTTCCAAACCTTCCTATTGCTTTAAAATGCACCCCCATTGACGGTATAACTAAAAGTGAATCAGTGCCCACTGAGGCACAGAATCCTATATTATTCCAAGACAACACAGGCCAGCATATTTCAGAATAATTCAAAAGAGAAATAAAATGCACACAAGAAAAATTAGCATTGAATAAAGTTCAAATTCAAATCAGAAATAATTAAATTAAGAAAAATTGAACCCATGGTGGCAAGTTTCTTCAAATGACATTCCGTCTTCTCAATGAGCTTACAAACTAATCAGAGAGACAGCATACAAAGAAAATACAAACAAGCTATGCATAGGACAAATTTGGAAAAAAAATATTGGTATAGAAAGGGCATTAGACATAAGAACGTTATGAAAGGCTTCCTATAAAAGGTTAAATTTTAGCTGGTACTTGGAAGAATTGAATTTATGAGAAGACAATGGAAAAAGGTTCAGAGTAAGGAGATGTATCTTGTTCAAGGAAGAGCAAGTCCAGTATCACTAGATCAGAAAGGACTTTGGGGTCAGTGCATTAGGTGTAAGAAGACTAGAAAGGAGTGGAGGGAGGAACTGCTATGAAGGGTTTTGAACACCAGAGAATTTTAGGAAGATCACTTTGACAACTGAGTGGAAGATGAACAGGAATGGGAACAGACTTTTGGCATGGAGACAAACCAGGCTATTATAATAGTCCAGACATGAGGTCATGAAGGCCTGGCAGTGTCAGAGGATAAAATGGGCCATATGATAAAAATGTTTCAAAGGTGAAACTGACAGGCTTTGGCAACCGACTGGATTGGAAGGGGAGAGCAAGTGAGATAGAGTAAAGAGTTGAGGATGACTGTCAGGTTGTGAACCTGGCTGACTAGTTTGAAGGTGGTACACTCTAAAGTAATAAAGAAGCTTGGAAGTGGGAGAGGAAAAATAATGAATTCAATTTTGGACATGTTGAGTTTAAAATGTGTATTGGATATCCAGTTTGAGGTGTCTAACAAAGTTGTAGATATGAAACTATAAGTGAGTCAGAGAGGTTAGTGCTGGATAAACAAATTGGCAAATCATCAGCATAGAGATGATAGTTGAATCTATAGCAGCTGGTAAGATCACCAAATGAAATAGCATAAAGAAGGAAGAGAAGAAGGAATATTTTATACTCTGAGATTTTAGTACTCATATTTCCTACTAGTTTTAGAATCTTTCGTCAATTTATTTTCTTGTTCTTTAGGGTGTTCCTTTACCTTTCTTCTCCTTGAAATCATTTATGTCTAATTTTTTCCTTGTGTCCATTCATTTTATGACTTTTACCCCTTTAATGGTAGTACTCCCTAACAGCTGGAATGTAAATCTGCCTCAGCTTCCTCCCAAGTAGGGGGATATATACTTTGCAGACCTTGATCCCTATCCTAAACCGCTTCTGGACTGTATTTCAGACACTTTCCTTCATGCTTAGCATGGTCATTCACTCTGACCCTACTTCCTTTTCCATTATGCCTCAGGCTCCCCTCACCTCACACGATGATATATTTTCCCTTGTGCTACCCTCCTCCCCATGTACTTCCTATGTGGCTCATGTATCTATGCAATATAAGGTCTCATATTATATTCTGTTTCAATCATTATTCTGGTATTCAGTGTGGTTTTATGGAAAGACCATTAGACCTGGAGTAAGGAAATGTGGGTGCAAGTTCCAGTTGTGAGATATAGGTTCAAATTCCAGTTGTGAGATATAGGATATTACTGAACTCCTATTGGTGATCTTTTAAAGAGAGAGGAAAACAGTAAAAGTACCACAGCACTGTATTTATAGACCATAAATGAAATCAGTACAAGGTGATTTGGTGAGTAGGAAAGCACAGGGTAGGGGTGGCTGCTCAGGATGGGCTTCATATAGGAGATAATGCCAAATGTGTGCTAGCTTGGAATAGGGATGAGGAAAAAAGAAGGTGGCTATTACCAAATATGGTTGAGATGCACCAGAGGACAAAAGAAAAAGGGAATGTGGGATTCTAAAGGGTAAGCTAAAATATCATTGGTTCAACTCACAATTCAAGTGATGGGAAGAGACAAATAAAATAAAAGCCCAACAGGAAACAGGCAGTTAAGGGGTTCTCTCTTATATTGTAATAAAATCTGTATTCCTCTCTGTTCCATCCATGGGTTCAAGGTAAGTTCTGCTTTTAGAACTTCGTAGAATAAGGATAATTATTCTTTCACATAAAAGTCTTGTGAATCTGACAGATTATTATTATATACCTCCTATCTTCTGCAAAGAAGTGAGAGATCAAGATATTTCTAATACCATAATACTGAATTAGAGAAGAATCTAGAGAGAAACAAATAATGAAATTAAAAGAACACAATCTAAACTTATAGATTTTGAAGACAGGTAGCACAGACAATTTAATGATCACAGGTCTTCCAAGAAAACATGACAAATAGAAAATCTGAACACTGTGATAAAATACAAGAAAGCTGCCCAGAACCTCTAAAAATGGAAAACAATCTACTAACAGATTGCCTCAGAGAGGGAGGGAGAGACAGACAGACAGACAGAGACAGAGACAGACAGACAGACAGAGACAGAGAGAGACAGAGAGAGACAGAGGAAGAGAGAGAGCTTATGCTACAAATTTCAAGATATAATGATACAATAGTGGTGAAAACAAAAACTTTCAATTATAAAGGAATAGTCTATGAAAATCTACATTTATGATTTATAGAAACACATAGACTTAGAACGAATGGTTGGGTTGTTAACTGTACTGCTGGAGGAAATATCTCCAGTGATGTCATTACATGTCTACTGAATTATTGGAGACACATTGTCTTTCTCCTACTAGAGTGCAAACTCTGTGAGGTCACTCTCTTCACAATCTGAATGTCTACTACTCTGAACACAGGGGATGTTTGACAAATGCTTATTCATTAAGTGGTAGTTAATAATCCAAAGTAATAATTTTATACATTTAGAGCTTGAGACAATTTCAGAGGTCATCTATTCCAAGGCTTCTTAAACTTTTTCCACTCATGACCCCTTTTTGCATGGCCTGAGAGCATGCACAGTGCAAAGTGCACATTTTGTTTTCAGAAGCAAGGTTGCAGTGAAGTTGCTTTTAAGAATTAGAGGAATTTGTTATCTCCCCTTGAAAAACCTGATAATGCTTTAGAATATCACCTGACTAATTGTAGTGCTAGGAACAACCTTTTCAATTTATCAAGGAAACTGAATTGAAGCAATATAAGGTGAAAGATTAAGATGCCCAACATATCCTTAGGGACTATTATGACCACAAATACATTTAAATGCAGGAAAATCACAGACAATGGATTTTTTTCAAGTACCATACTTTGCCTTTTTTTCATATCCTCAACATTTAGCATAGTACTTGGTCAAGAGTAAGCAATTAATAAATCCTTTTTGATTGTTGAATGACAACATGCACACACACACACACACACACACATATATACACAACATCTCACATTAAAGGTCTATAAATCAGTCAGGGCATGAATTTTGATGAATTAGCTTCTTTCTATAAACTTAATAGTCATTCCTTAACTTGTAAAAATATGTGCATTTTCTTCCAAATAATATGTAGATAAAAGAAAGTTCAAAGAAAATGGTCCTAGAATCACAGTATCTCAGGGTCATAAGACACAACAAAGGCTATTTTGTACAGTGCATACCTGAAAATAATCCCTTCTGCAATATCCAAGACAAGAGGTCATCCAGCCTTGGCTGAACACCTGTAATGAAGGGAAATCGTATCTCTTGAAGCAGCTCATTCCACTCTGGGTTAGGTCTATTTGTTAATTTATCCTTAAATTAAGCTAAAATTTGCCTGTCTACAAATTGCACCCTATGCTACTAATTCTTCCCTCTGGTTCCCAGAAGATCAAGTCTAATCTCTTTTGCACATGACAACCCTTCGATTACTTTAAGGCAGCTGTTTTATTCCCCCTTAAGTTTTCTTTCTTTGTGGCTAAATCTTTCCAGTTCTTTCAATTAATCTTCATTCCACGTGGACTCAAGGCCTTTATTGTCCATCTTTAATTGTCCTCCTATGGATATTAACCAATTTAGCAATCTGTTTCCTAAAATGTGCCACTCAGAACTGAGAACAATACTCCAAATTTGGCCTAAGCAGGAAGAAGTACAATGGATGTATCACATCCCTCCTATTGGACATGAGGCTTCTCTTAATGCAAAATAAAATAGTATTAACTGGGGAGGAGGGAATATAAAGAATATAACACTTCTTACAATTGACTCATATCAGAATTATAATCCACTAACATCATCATATATTTTTTATAAAACTGTTATATAGTCATACCTCCTTGTTCTAAGACAGGCCTGGCTTAGGTCAGTCTCCTGATGGTTTAAATCTGATGTTCAAATGGAGTTAGGTGCTAATGAGTCCTTCAACATTTAACAAAATAAATATTAGTTGTAGCTGGGGAAAGATATTCAGCAAGACGGAGTGAAGATACCATATGCTGAGTTGGTTAGCTGAGCTCCCTTGCTTCTAAGTTTCCCATGATGGTCCACGAGCCAAGCATCAGAGAGTACTTGCAATTGTTCTTGGCTATTCAGTACTTAGGTAAGCAGGAAATGATGTCAATAGCCTGAGTTTTTAGTCACCTAAGCCATTTAAATCCTAAGGATGGTTCTAATACCTTTTAAGGAAAAACTAGCCCATCTTGAATGGAGACTTAACATATTGTGCCCACCACACATCCATATCTTGGACCTGTGAAACTGATTTTCTTAATACCAAGTGTGAGCCTTTAAAATAATGTTTATTCAATTTTATGTTAATTTATTTGGCCCAAAAGATCTTTGAGAAAACTGACATTGATGTTCAGTACAGTAGTTATACCTTCCAACTTGGCATTGTTTTTAAATTTGATAAGTATATCATCCATGTTTTGGATGAATTTGCTAAACAGAAGAGGACTAACAATAGATATCCAGGCCACTGTACTAGATATCTCTTTCCACTGACCCTTTAGTTATTCTTTGGGTCTGGTCATCTAGAGTTCAAGGTCCACCAAGTTCTACTATTGTGCAGTCCATGTATCTCAGTCTCACCCTCTAGGACAGAATGAAAAACTTGGTTAAATCTTTTGCTAAATGCTAGACAAACTCTATCTATAACATCACTTTAATCTGCAAAGCTAGTAAATTGAAAAATAGAAATAAGACTAGTCTGGCATGACTTGTTCTTAATAAGGCCATGTGCCTGCTTGTTATTTTCACTTCTTTTCCTAGACATTTACAAAACTGCATTGTAATATTTCATTTTACAGCTTTATTAATAATAAAAATTAGGCTCACTGGCATATAGTTTACAGGCTCTCTTCTTTTTAATTTTTTTTTAATTAAGACAAATATTTGCCTGTTTCTGGGTTTGTGGTCTATTTCATAGTCTTCATGAAGTTTAAAAAAAAATCAGTGATGATAGCTCAGCAAAAAAATCTGAGAAAGAATTCTTCTGAGCCTTGTGATTGGATCTCATCAAAGGCAGCTAAGTACTTTCTTTTGATGCCTTTCCTGAGCCCCACCACAAGTGATAGTGACTTCACTCCTTAAACTACCTTGTACTGAAGTTGTATTTCTTCTGTTTATATTTATCATGTATGTATTGTCTCCCTCAATATAATGTAAGCTCCTGAAGAGCAGGGATTGTTTAATTTTGGGCTTTATGTCCCCAGTTCCAAGCACAGTATCTGGTGCATAATAATTATTAATAGCTGTTGGTTGATTACTATCACCTTAGAAGCCTTGGATTCCAACTCCATATTAGTCATTTTTGTTCCTTCCTTCCTAGTGAAAAGATCATTCTCCTTGGCAGAGGAGAGGCTAAATAAATATTACTTATGCTTGTTTTTTGGTTTTTTGTTTTCTTGATGATCCTCTCATCTTTCAGTAGTATTGTATTCAATTCTAGCTGCCTGATCTCAATGATGTTAGTAAACTGTAGAACATCCAGAACAGAGAAATCAGGATGATAAAATGCTTCCTTCCACTACAGACTACAGGAGTGTCAGTGGAAGGAACTGAAGATGCTTGCCTGGAGAAAGGAAAAATTGGAAGATTTGAAATGCTGTCATGTGGAAGGGTGATTAGACTTGTTCTCCTTGGCCCCAGAGGTCAGAACTAGGAGCAATGCACAGAAGTTGCAGAGATGCAGATTTTAGCTCAATGTAAAGAAAAACTTTCTCACAATTAGACCTGTTCGAAAGCAGAATGGGTTGCCTGGGGAGGTAATGAGCTCCTTTTCACTAGAGGTCTTCAATCTTTCACACTTCCCCTTATTTAATTCTGGGTATGGGTCATTGTCTATTTGCAGTGTCTGTGCAAGATATATGAACTGACAAGCCAGCTAACTCAATAAGTAATCCATCCACATTGTAATCTGGGCAATGAACATACTTTTTCCACTTGGGTTTTCCAAGTGAAAGGCTAAACAGATCTCTTTTGAGTAATCTTTAATCTAGGTATCACAGTGGATAAAGTCCTAGAATTGGAGTTAAGGAGGCCCAAGTTCAAATCCTACCTCAGACAAATGCTGTTTGACTCTAGGCAAGTCTTAACTTCTGTCTGAGTTTCACTATCTATAAAATAGGGATAATTATATTACTGCCCTCTCAGGGTTATTGTAAAGATCAAATGAGATAATATATGTAAAGCCCCCTAAATCTTAAAATGCTTTATAAATACTAGCTATTAGTATTTATCATCATCATCATCATCATCATTATCATTATCATTGTCATTGAGGAAGCTTTATAATATTCTGGTCTCCAATACAACCACCACAGTATCACACAAACATGACTTTCTACAGAACCTCTCTATTTAGAGAAAACATCGGAATCTAGTCTAGCTATGAGAAACATATACGTAGAATATGTATATATGTACCTGTGTGTGTGTGTGTGTGTGTATGTGTATAAAGAGAGATACTAATAAAGGGACTGCACTTAACAATACCTGAAATATAGTGGGCAATTAATAAGTGTTTTTAAATGATTTAACATATTTCCATTCAATGCTATAGAAAGATGGTAGGTCCTTCTTGTTCAAAGGAAAGAAATATCACTATGAGTTTCTGAAAACAGAAAGTTTTATAGGTGAGTTAAAAATGGAACTGAACCTTGAAGGATGAGTAGGAAGTACCTTTATTTTACAGAGATAAGAGGGAAAGACATTGCATTAATGGACAATGATTTGAATAAAACTACAGACAAGGTACAGGGCATGTTTGGAGAACATTGAATAGTTTAGTCTGCCTAGAACAAAAGGTTGATTTTGATAATTAGTGAATTATAAAACTGGAAAGTTTAGTTGAGGCCTGATTACAGACAAGCTTGAATTTCAGGCATTTGGGCTTTATGTTATAGATACTAAGGTGCTAATAGAAATTTTTTGAACATTGATATACCATAATCAAAGCAATGTTTTGGGAAAGTCAAGATTTCCAAATAAATCCTAATCTCTTTCTCTCTCTCTTCCTGTCTCTGTCTCTCTATGTTTCTATCTCTGTGTCTGTCTCTGCATGTCTATCTTTATATATCTATGTGTTTGTCTTTCTACCTCCTCCTCCTCTTCCTTTCTCTTCCTCTCTTTCTCTTTTTTTCCTTTACTCTCCCTCCATATAAATATATAGATAGTAGCATAGCTACCCAACTAGCTGTCTAGGATTGTGTTTTTTTGATTAGACTTGTGACTTCATCAGTATATCCAGCTTCTAGTGAGAAACTTTTTCTACCAAGGAAAGTCCTCACATGCTCTGCAATTTGTGGTCTTAGAGAGTTACCCAGAGTCCCATGACCAGTATGTCAGAAGTGGCTGTCTTCTTGGCTCTGAGGACAATTCTTTATTCATTCCATCTTGCTACCTCTCCTATAGATACAAACACACACATATACTGCATATACATGTGTTCTCAATACGTTGTAATATATGGCATCAAGGAGATGCCTTTCATAGGATAGGTAATTAATAGAATTTAGTTGGATCTAATAGAACTGATTGAGTGCTTGGTTTGGAGTCAGGAAAACTCATCTTCATGAGTTCAAATCCACTCTCAGACATTTACTAGCTATATGACCCTGGGCAAGTCATTTAATCCTGTTTGCCTCAAATTCTTCATCTTTAAAATGAGTTGGAGAAAGAAATGATAAACTACTCTAGTATCTTTGTCCCCAAATGGAGTCACAAAGAGTTAGATGTGACTGAAATGAACAACAAGAATTGAACTGAATTGAATGTGTCTCATTCTCTATAGGTTCTCATCTCAGTCCCCTCTTACTAAAGGGATAGTGCAGAGTAACAAATGACTTATGTTGAGTAAACCGCTCTAGAGTTGAAAGTAAGCTCAGACACCCAGCTACAAATTGGTTAGGTAACATATAAGCTTCTGCTGGGACATGAGTAGTCTTCCCCATATAGAACAGGCAGTAAACAGGTCTTTTCATGGCAACAGACTCATACAAAAAGTGGAATAAGTGTCTGTGACATCAGAAAATTCTTCATGAAGAAAACCTCACCTTTTGGTCTGAAATTGCTTTTTCTTACCCAACAAATCCTAGAAGAGAGAACACACAGAGAAAGGCAGTTTGGTAAACTGAACGAGCACAAGACTTGGTGTCATGAGAACTGCATTCCAGTTTTGACTTTGCTACTTACTACCTTGGGCAACATATTTAACTCTTCTAAGTCTCACTTTTCTCCCTCACGTAAAAGGAGACATCTTGGCTAGATCACAAAATCTAGATCTAAAAAAAGGCTAACGCTAAAGATGATGTCCAAAATCTCATGT
Organism: Phascolarctos cinereus; assembly: GCF_003287225.1. Classification (NCBI taxonomy): domain Eukaryota; kingdom Metazoa; phylum Chordata; class Mammalia; order Diprotodontia; family Phascolarctidae; genus Phascolarctos; species Phascolarctos cinereus. The sequence goes on from NW_027555625.1 coordinate 195,156,619, forward strand.
GGTGCTAACTCCAATGAAGCATAAGAATCATTTTCATTCCAATTGTGCTTTGCTTACATATGAAGTAAAGATGGCAATTCTGAGTGGCTCCATTTTATAGAGAATGACACTAAGCTACAGAGACATGAAATCACTTGCAGACCACTGATTACAAAAATGAAGCAGTTGGGTGAGACCTGATTGTTGAAAACCTTGAACATCAGACAAAGTAATTTAGGCTTTGTGCATGCTTTTGTTTAATTAGTACCAGGATGCTCCTGGAGACTTTTAAAAAAAAGGAAATACCATGATCATAGTAATGTTTTCAAGAAAAGTTAAGAGTCGATAGCAAGTAATAAAGCCAACATGAAAACTCAGATATTTTGATACCAACACCAAAGTTCTTTCAATTAGGTCTCAAGACTCTTCTTTTATAATATAGTTTATATTAGATCCTTTTCTGAGAGAAAGCACACAATGTTCTGTGGGAGAAGGGCCAGAATGAATCTAAGAAATTTAATCTAGCTTACAATTTTGCTGAGACCTGGCTCTGACCACAATAATATGAAAGTCACCAGTGGGAAACTTCAAGGAAATTCCAACTCCAGGAAATCTCCATTTCCAAAAAGTCCAGATTGATTTTTTAGTTCTATTTCCCTTCTTCTTTCCCTGGCCCTCTGGATAAATGTGATATATCTATATCTATATCTATATTTATATCTATATCTATATCTATATCTATATCTGTATCTGTATCTATGTATATATAGATATATAGAGATATATACACACACATATATATGTACATGTATATACATACATATATATGTACATATATATATATATATATATATACACATATATATGTACATATACACACACACACACACACAGGATAGGATACAATACCCATCTCTCTCACTGTATGTGTGTGTGTGTATATATGTGTGTGTGTATGTGTGTGTGTGTATCCATAGATAGACATATATATGCTAATATATATGTCTATCTTTCTATGGAATATATATAAAATAGGATATAATATCTATATCTCTCTATAGGTAGACCTATTTATAGGTAGATGGATATAGATATCCCATAGGTAAATAAAGATAGAGATATATCCCATTTATCCAGAGGAACAGAGAAAGAAGAGGGGAAAAGATGGTAAAAATCAATCAATTTATAGATAGATATAGATGTATGTGTGTAGACACACATATACATATAAAGGACCAGAGATTAGCACCATGACTAACACGTAGTAGATACTTAATAAATTCTTGTTGATTTGATATATATGCACCTACAAATATATATGCTGCTATTCATTCTATGGTCTTATAATCAGAGCTTTGTCTTCACTCATTAATTCTTCCTTGTCACATACACTCAGTCAATATTGCTGTCTCCAGTCTTACAGATGAATAATCTGAGGTAACCAAGATTAAGCAATATGTCCAAGATTCTACAGCAAGGCCCTGGAAGAAAGAGTCAATTATGGAGCTGAGATAATTCAGACTTATATTTCTGGTCTCTAATGTTGATCTTTCATATTCATTAAAATAATATTCATTCCAAAACCATGTCAGTTCCTCTCCCTGACAAGACCAGATCTGGGGAAACATTTTGAGAAAGGGAAAAAAAAAAAACAATGACAGCACTCCAGCTTTTCCTCTGGGCCAGTGCCAGTTGAAAGCATCTCTTCGAAATGAGGATTATAGAAAGCCCTCTTCTGTTTTGTTTAATTGCCTCGGTCAAGCTTGCACATTCAACCTATAGAAAATTCATCAAGTGAAAACAACAAGAGCCAAAGAATAACACCCCATGAAATCTGGAGTCGGCTGAGCTGATAAAAAGCTTGTACTTTCAGTGTACAGTGGCTCCTCTTGAAAGGACTTTACCTCAGTTTTCCCTTGGTAATATGATTGAGGATTCTAAAGATAAGTCTGGAGATGAGCATCTTTTTGTGTGTTTCTTGTCTGTTTCCAACTAGTCTCACTTCAATGCTCTTCTTCACCACCTACTCCATCCATCTCTTTAATGCCCAGTGCAGAAAATGAACTTTAAAAAATATTTTTAAAACCTCTGCATGAGTTGTACTTTCTCTTCTCTCTCATCCTATTTCCAAAAGGGCTTGAAAGAAGAGAAACCAGGAGTGTTTAGCTCTAGTATGCATTGACTTAATCTCTAAATTAAGGGAAACATGACATGAAAGCTGAGACAAGCCTTGACCGGTTTCAGGTACCTATACAGGGAATCAGTACCTGTGTGCTGGATGTTTATGGAGGATGAGTTGCATAGTTACAAAAAATTTGAAGCATCTATGAAGGATTTAGCCCTAAGGAAATTGCCTGTGTTTAAATAAGCTTGGCCCCACAAGCCACTCCTTTTCTTACTTAATCTTTCACTCTGATTATCTTGGAATTCTGTCCTCATAAGAAGTCTTGCTTTTTATGGAAAAAAAAAACTAAATTTAGTTTATTCCTTACAAGCAAATCTCATATACACAGGATGACCCTGCATAATATTGCCAACATTAATTCCCCATAGCCTTGTTAATAGATTACATCCCAACTCCATTGTGAAATCTCAGAGTTTGACTGCTCAACGGTAGTAATCCATTGATAGCCGTGTTGCTTTAGAAGATATTGTACCTTATAATGCCATTTTGCTTAATAACTTGGTGGATCACAGGTAACCAGGGATATATACCTGAACAGCCCACTGCCACATGTTCCCTGTGTCCAGAAGGAACCTTTCAACAATGGTATTTCAACTGGATAATCCAAACCTCAGAGTCTGGTCATGAGTCTACTGAATTCTCACTTTTTGCTACATAAAAAATTCTGTAGGAAGTGAAGGTTCTCTCGCCTTTCCCTGTCTTATGTCTAAGTAAGAAATGGAAATTATTTTCCTGTTAACACCAACTTATTTTGGCACTAGCTGATATGTATATTACTCAAAAATTCACTGTGAGAAGATACAAATAAAATTCAATGAACTTTTATTCAGCATTCATTTATTGGGCACCTACTCCGAGTAAAGAGATGTTAAAAAACAGTTCCTGCCTTAGTGAACTTATAGTACCCAATCCCTCCTCCATACAGATGGCAAAGTGATATTTCTAAAGGACAGGTCTGGCCATGTCACTCTTCTACTCAAGAACCTCTACTGGCTCCCTAGTACTTCTGCTGCACATCTAAGTGGCACAATGGATAGAGTGCGAGGCTGGAATCAGGAAGACTCCTCTTCCGGAGTTCAAATGTGACTCCAGACACTTATTAGCTGTGTAACCCTGGCCAAGTTACTTAACCCTGTTTGTCTCAGTTTCCTCATCTGTAAAATGAGCTGGAGAAGGAAATGACACACACTCCAGTATCTTTACTAAGAAATTCCCAAAGGGGTCTCAAAGAATAAGACATTACTGAAAAATGACTAAAACAACAATTTCTTCTACTATCAAAGAAAAGAATCTTCATGGCATAATAGACATAGAGGAAGAACTGAATTTAGCTCTTGCCTCTGACGTAGATGGGCTTTGTGACCTTGGCCAAGTCACTTAATTTCTCATTGATACAGGCAACTCTCTAAGACTATACGTTTCAAAGAAGGCGCTAACCCGTATTGGTAGAGGGAGTTTCCTTACTTAGGAATTCCTTCTAACCATCCCTAATCCTATCAAATAAAAACTCCTCTGTTTTGCATTTAAAACCTTCCACAAAGTGGCTACAGCCTTCTTCTCCAGATTTACTGTACATTATTCTCCTTCACATGCCTTTGATTGTTCCCAGGAGCTGATGAAACATCTCTTGTCTCACTATTTGATTTGACTTGGCATCCACTGTGTTGGATCCCTGAGGGGCCATTGTTGGGTAGCAGTTTTTTTGGCATTCAGATTATCAGCCGAACCAGTCTGGACATTTTGTTCTGCCATAGAATTCATCTGTACTGGGACAGAAGGAAAATCAGCTAACTTACAAGAGAGATGATGTGGCTCTGAGGACATGTTAAGCTCTGAAACAAACTGTAGAGATGGAGAAGCACGAGAGATTGAAGCAGTGGCTGAGGCTGGAGGACTTAGCAACAGGGATGTTGTGAGGCTCAGAAGAGATACACAGATACAGAGCACTTTGCATATCTTCAAAGGATATTTAAAAACACTTATTATTTTCATCGTCACCACCACCACTATCATATTGCTATCATCATCATCATCATCATCATCATCATCATCATTCCATAGCCACCTCTGGCAATGACTTTACCCTGAGCTTTCTACTACATTTCTGCTGAGCTTATATAATATTTATAGAGAAACACTGGGCTGTGCTAGTAAATGTTTAAACAACTGGGCTCTCAAAAAAAAAAAGGATGCATACAGTTTTAAATTTAATCCACATTATTAACATTAATTCTAGACAGGCAACAAAATAATGAATCAAATTGTAATTTGTTTTGATTGCTAATTTCTGAGGTATAAATGCTCACACCGAAAATTTAACAACTGAAAGCATTTAGAGTTGACTCTAACACTCCCCTGCTTAGCACCTCCAAACTTAAAGGCACTGAATAAAACTAGCTAAGTAATGAGCTGGCAGCAAGCTGGTGGCATTTCTCTAAAGATGCTGTAAGGCACGTATCAGGAGAATGACATAGAACGAAAGCCCAGTGAAGATAATAGCAGGATTATTTTATTGGGGGGGGGAGGCAGGATATTGAGCTTTTGGAGGTTCACATACAGGAGTATCTTTGATATCACTTCCCCAGAAAGTGATATGATCATACATTTTTCTCTTGGCAGAGTAGGCATATAAATGGGATGGTCTTCTTTACCAAAGGACTTCACTTCAGTGAATGAAGTCTATAGTGGAGATATATGTGTATTGATGGTATAGATGGTGTCCTCAAAGTAGACCTGTACTTTGCATATGATAATCTTTCTGGTTAGGGTACCTAACAAGCTGTACATAGTAGGGAGGTGGGACAGGATGGAGGAGGCATCTGGTCCTTGGTTACTGATCCTCTGAAGGTTGTCTCATCTTTCTCACCTCTGCTTCTGGAGCCAGGGAATGTGAGATGGGACTTCAGAGATTTAGAGCTTATACTGATCCTAAAGTCACAGAGTCATCACTGATTACTCCTAAAGGGTCCTACAGACTGGAGAAGCAGATAAGCACAATTATAGACAGACAAGGCACCTTGAAAGGTACACTCATACAAACCACTTTCTTTGCCACTCTTCAGCAAGGGATAGAATAACAGAAGAATTCACTAATCATACATGTATGTGCAATCAGAAACCCCAAAGCCTCTTTTCTCCATTCATCCTATCCTGAACTCCCAGCATGATGGACATTAGTCTCAACATAAAAGCAAGGTTAACATTGCTTTCTCTCCTTAAATACACTGATGTTGATTAAGTCCCCTGTCCCATAGTCACAATGTGCCTGGAAGTGCTGATTTCACTTGCCTGGTGAAACAGCTCCAAATGCTCTTTTCCCACATGTGTGAGCCAGCTGCATTGCCTATCTGGCTCTGCTGACATATACAAATAACTATAACACACATTATAATACAAATGAGAATGTGATAAGTGCATAAGAAAGACTTGTTAAGAGGCAAAAATGCATAATGTACTGAGGAAAAATGAAAACAATCCAAATCCAAAATATTTGAGGAGAGAAAGATCACTTCCCTCTGGTATAGACATGGATAAAGTGGCTCCTGAGTGGAGTTTTCTAATGGAATTGAACATCAAGAGCCCTATATTTCATTCTTTCAGGGCCCCAGTGAAAGTATTTAATTTTGCTACATGTGTCAGGCAGTTGGCCAACAGCCATTTATTGAGAATCTACTGGTGGTATCCAGGAACTCAGAAAGGGATGGGGGAAAAAAAGAAAAAGAAACTTAGTTACAGTTAGATAGCCAACAAGTCAACAGTCTGTTTGACCTGTCATTTTTTTTGAAGAGCAATATAATTGGAACAGAACAGTGAATATATGAAAACTCTAACAAGGTGGTATTATGTTTGCTCCCTTTGAGAATATGGCTGTCATAGCCCTGGTTGCTCTGAAAAGAAATGCACTATGGCAAAGGGTAGTGGTTCACAAACTTTTTGGTCTCGAATCATTGACAATCTCAAAGTTCTTGTTTGTGAGGGTTATATCTATTTTTATTATAGTCAAAACTAAAGCATAAAAGTTTTATCATGAAAGCAGTTTTGACCTCACAGACCCCTTGAAAAGATCTCAATGTGCCTGGAAGTGCTGATTTACTTGCCTGGTGCCTGGACCATATTAAGAGAACCACTGGTGTAGAGGAAAGAGAATTAGTTGAATTGGAAGTGAAAAGACCCAGACATATTTGTGTCTCATGTCTACATAGCTCTAACTAGCTATATAACTAGAGACTTCACAATGTCACTGAGTGGAAAACTTTTTGTAGAACTTATTAAAAGCACAATGAAATTACTTGACTCTTGTCTTGCCCATAAAATATCATTTTAAGTTATCCTCATGTTGTCTCATACAACCAAATGCCACAGCCCTGAAATCCCTTTGGCAATGCACCCTCCAGTGAATCCTTTGAAAAAATTCAAACACTCCTCATATAAATAGAATGTGTGGAATCACTAACACCTTAGTATGAATTAATTTTGACTGTTTTTCTTCAAGATTGGAGAGATGGAGTATCACTGAAGGACGGAGAGTTCCAGCTCTGTCACAAAGGAATTTTATAAACTTGGCCCACATACTTCCCTCTTAGACTGTTTCTTATTCGTAAAAAGAAGGGGCTGACCTCTAATGTCTCATTCATCTTTCATTCTCATTTAAAATAGATTTTATTGGTTTTGTTTTTATATTATCTAGGTTTTTTTCCCTGTATCTATCCCCCTTATGCTCTCAGAAAGCTATCTACGATAACAAACAATTATTTGTAATAAGGAAAGAAAAATATGGAGAGAAAAAAATTAATAATATTAATTGATATATCTAAAAATCTGAGATTATATACTGTGTTTCCCACCTGTAACCCCCCACACACACACACCCCTCCAAGTCTTGAAAAGAATTATTTTCTTATATTATTTCTTGAGGGCCATGATTTTTTTAATATTTTTTAAAGTTCATATTCAGTTGTGGTAGTTATTCTTTCTACTTAAATAATTGTATTATTGTGTACAGTTTTCTTGACTCTGTTTATATAATTTTTCATAAACTCATACATATATTGTCATGCTTCTCTCTATTGATCATGTTCATTGTTTCTTACATCACAATAATATTCTATCACAACGTTAATGAACTACAATATATTTAGCCTTTCAATAAATTATGGCTATCTATTTTGTTTCCAATTTTTGCTACCAGAAAAAAAGGATACTCTGTGTTTTCAAGCAGACCATACCCCAGCAAGCAAGTAGCCAGGTGCCAGGTCCTAAAACTGGAGAGCCAGGCCCTGCAGCCCCAAGTACAGTCCAGTAGCAACACCCTATACAAGAAGTTTGGGACAAGGCCCCCTGTACCTCAGGAGTAGAGCTCAACTTTAATATAAAATTAAAAGTCATGAAATAAGCTGGAAAACAAGACCAAACAAACAAACAAAAAAGAACCTGACCATAGAAAGTTACTATGGTGACAAGGAAGATCAAAACATAAACTCAGAAGAGGACAACAATGTCAAAACAGCTACATGTGAAGTCTCTAAGAAATATATGAATTGGTCTCAAGCTCAACAATAATTCCTTGAAAAGCTTAAACAGGATTTTAAAAATCAAATAAGAAAGGCAGAGGAAATATTGGAAAAAGAAATGAGAGTGATGTAAAAGAATCATGAAAAAAAGAGTCAACAGCTTGGTAAAAAAAAAAGCACAAAAAGTAGAAAAATATATACAAAATTTCACTGAAGAAAACAACTCCTTAAAAAGTAGACATTGGCAAGGGGAAGCTAATTACTCCAAGAGACATCAAGAAACAATAAAAACAAAGTTTTAAAAATGAAAAAGAAATAGAAGAAAATGTAAAATATCTCATTAGAAAAAGAACTGGCCTGGAAAATAGATCAAGGAGAGATAATTTAAGAATTATTGGACTTTCTGAAATGAATGATTTAAAAAAAGAGTCTGGATATCATATTTCAAGAAATTATCAAGGAAAAAAATGTTATTATATCTTAGAACCAGAAAGTGAAATAGAAATTGGAAGAATCCATCAATCACCATCTTATATATGTTCCAAAGTAAAAGCTCCCAAGAATATTAAAGACAAATTCCAGAGCCCTAGGTCAAGGATACTACAAGGAGCCAGAAAGAAACAATTCAAATATCATGGAATCACAGTCAGTATTATACAAGATTTAGCAGCTTCTACATTAAAGTATCAGAGAGCTTAGAATATGATATTCTGAGAGGCACAGGTGCTAGTATTACAACTAAAGATAACCTAGCCAAAAAAAACTGAGTATAGTCCTCCAGAGACAAAAATAGATATTTAATGAAATAGAGAACTTTCAAACATTTCTAATGAAAAGACCAGTGCTGAATAGAGAACTTGACTGTTACATATAAGACTCCAAAGATGTGTAAAAAGTTAAACATGAAAGAGAAATCATAAGGGATTCAATAAAGTTAAAATGTTTGCATTCTTACACAGGAAGATGATACTTGTAACTCTTTACAACTTTATCATGTTCAGGACAGTTTGAAGCAGTATAAATAGACAGAGGGTGTGGGTATAAGTTGACTTTAATGAGATGATATAAAAAAATTATGAAGTGAGAAAGAATATTGCCCTGGGAGGAGAGAGAAAGGAGAGAGAGAATTAGATAAACTATCTCACATGAAAAGGTGAGAAAGAACTCTGAGTGGAGGGAAAGATGGGTGGGGGTAGCAGGCAGTGCTTGAACATTACTCTCATTTGAATTGGCTCAAAGAGAGAACAACATACCCTCACTTGGGTATAAATCAATCTTACCCTTTAGTTAAGTAGGAGAAGAGAGAAATAAAGGAAATGGGGAAGTGATAAAAGGGTAGGTGAATTGAGGGAGACAGTAGTCAGAAGCAAAACACTTTGTGAGTAAAGACAGGTTTAAAGGAGAAAGAGAGAAATGTATGAACAAGGGAAAATAGGATGGAGGGAAATACATAGTAATGATAACTGTGAATATAGGATGAACTCACCTGTAAAACAGAGACAGCAGAGTGGATTAAAAAACAGAATCCTACAATATGTTGTTTACAAGAAGCACATTTGAAACAGAGAGACACACACACGTTAAAGGTAAGGCACTGAAGCAAAAATCAATCACACTTAAGCTGAAGTTCAAAAAAAAGCTTGGGGAGCAATCATGATCTCAGACAAAGTAAAAGTAAAAATAGATCTAATTAAGAGATAAAGAAGGAAACTACATCTTGCTAAAAGGTACCACAGATGATGAAGTAATCTCAATAATAAACATATGCACCACGTGGCATAGCATCCAAATTCATAGAGAGAAGTAAGTGAACTACAGGAACAATTTGACAGCAAAACTATACTAGTAGGGGACCTCATCCTCCCCCATCTCAGAAATAAATAAATCTAACCACAAAATAAACAAGAAAGAAGTTAAGAGATTAAATAGAATTTTAGAAAAGTTAGATATGATAGACCTCTGAAGAAAATTGAATGGGAACAGAAAGGAATATGCCTTTTTCTTAGTGGTACATGGCACCTACACAAAAATTGACCATGTATTAGGGCACAAAAACCTCACAATCAAATGTTGAATGGCATAAATATTAAATGCATTCTTTTCAGATTATAATGCAATAAAATTACATTCAAAAGAAGTCATGGAAACATAGTTAAAATTAATTGGAAACTAAATAATTAAATCCTAAACAATGAGTAAGTCAAAGAACAAATCATAGAAACAATCAATAATTTCATTAAAGTCAATGAAAGCAATGAGAAAACACCAAATCTGTAGGATGCAATCAAAACAGTAATTAGGGGAAAATTTATATCTTTAATGTATATTATACAAAGTAGATTTCCTCAGAATTTTTGCATCCAGCAATAAAATCATTTATTGTATGAAGGGACCAAAACTATTGATGTTAGAAATAACTTAAGCTATTGGCATAGAAAGAGTTTAAACAAATGAATTAAGTCTAAACAACATCAAATTATTACTGAAGTTTATACTTCTAATTCTGAAACTAATTCCTTTTTAAAAGAATTCAAATGGCTTAATTTAGTGTTGCATAACTTCCAATATTCATCATGTGGTAATGACAATAGCATTTAAGTCAGTTGCTTGTCTCAAGAGTAAGTTATTTGTCATTCACTGTATAAAAATTATTTAAAAGGAATAGCTTCACATCAACTGAGTCGCAGATTGGCTTTTGAGCTTGCCTTTGTATATAGTGTGAGATATCAGTCTATGTTTAGTTTTTGCCAAACTACTTTCCAGTTTTCCAAACAGCTTTTGTCCAACAATGAATTCTTGCTCCAATAGCTGAGATCTTTGAGTTAATCAAACTGTAAATTAACATGCCCATTTGCTTCTTTGTATTGTGTTTCTAATATGTTCCACTGATCAGCCTCTCAATTTCTCAGCCAGTACCAAAATAATTTTTATGACTACAGCTTTGTAGTAGAGTTTGAGATATGGTACTACGCCCCCTTCCTTCACATTTTTTTTAAAATTCCCTTGGTATTTTTGATCTTTTATTTCTCCAGATAAATGATGTTACAATTTTTTTTCTACTTTAATAAAATAATTCTTTGGTAATTTTATTGCTATAGCACTGAATAAGCAAATTATTTTAGGTGATATAATTTTTATTATATTGGATTAGTCTACACATAAGCAATTAACATTTCTCCAATTCTTTAACTCTCTGCGTAAAAATGTGTTTTGTAATTGTGTTTATATAGATCCTATGTATGTACTAAAAGGTTGGAACTCTGACTCAGAAATATTTTACAAAGATAAAAAGAAGGAAAGCAAGATAAAAAGTATGCTCCGATATGCATTCAGATTCCATCAGTTCATGCTCTGGAGGTGGAAAGGATTTTTCATCATAAATCCTTCAGAATTTTTTGGTATCATTTTATTGCTGAAAATAGCTAAGTAATTCACAGTTGATCATCATATAATGTTGCTTCTACTAAGTACAATGTCCTCCTGGTTCTGTTCATTTCACTTTGCATCAGTTTACATGTCTTCCAAGTTTTTCTGAAAGCTTCCTGCTCATCCTTTCTTATAGCAGAATAGTATTCCATCACAATCATCTACCACAACTTGTTCAGCCATTCCCCAATTGATGGGCATCCCTTTAACTCCCAATTCTTCGCCACCACAAAAAGCATTGCTATAAATATTTTTGTACATATAAGTCCTTTTCTTTCTCTCTTTGATGTCTTTGGGGGTACAGATCTAGTAGTGGTATTACTGGGACAAAAGTATACAGTTTTATAGTTTTTTGAACATAGTTCCTAATTGGTCTCCAGAATGGTCATATCAGTTTTTTACTTCCACTAAAGCATAATAGGTTCTGCTCTACCCTTTTATTTTTACTTTGTGTGCATCTCTCTGTTTTAAGTGTGTTACTTGTAAAGAACATACTGTTGGATTCTGGCATTTAATACGTTCTGCTATCCACTTCTGTTTTATGGTTGAGTTCATCCATTCACATTCACAGTTATGAGTATACTGTATATTTTGCTCCATCCTAGTTTTACCTGTTTGTCCTCCTCTCTCTCTTTTCACCCTGTCCATGCTCAAAAGTCAGTTTTGCTTCTGGCCACTACCTCCCATAATCCACTTTCCCTTCTATTAAGGCCCCTGCCTCTTCTCTTATCTCCTTCCCCACCAACTTCCCTGTAGAGTAAAATAGATTTCTATAATCAACTGAGTGTTTATGTTATTCTTTCTTTGAGCAAACTTCAATGACAGTAAGGTTCAAGCATTACTCACCACCACCTCATCTTCGCCTGCATTGTAAAAGCTCTTCCTTCCCCACAGTTGTCTTCTTGTTTTTTGTCTTGATCTTTTCTGCCAACATAGCAACTTCTTATGGTTAGATTGTTTTGTTGTTGTTGTTGTTGTTCGCTCATTTTTCTAACCTATTTCTTGTTGATATTATGTTGAAGTTGTACTCTACTCCTAGATTGGATAAGGCACTCTATCAAACTTCAGACCTTTCTTGCTGTTGTTTTCAGAGCTAGCTCTGAGAGTCTAAAGGTTATTGGTGCTTCCAAGATGGAAGGATCTAAAAAAAAAATAAGGTCACTGCTCTCCTGGCCTCTGCTCTGGTCTTTACCCAGGAATGGTTCTTGTTCCCCTGTAGTTACCAGTGCTAACACTCCTCCAGACCCTAGGACTGTGACCAGGTCCCTCACACTCCTGCAACCACAATTGCTAGTGTTCCCCTCTGTCTTGGAGTTGAGAACTGTGTACCTACTCCCCAGTGAACATCCACAAGAACTCCTCTCTACTCTAGCACTGCAACCTGGGCCCATGTGGCCTCAAGTGCTGTTGCTGCTTTTGGCCCTGGGACTACAACTTGGAACTCTCATGAGCAATGCAACAAGGTCTTGAACCCAGGGTCAGCAAAGAGTCCCCTGCAATCTCCTTTTAATCAGTTGTCTGACCCTCCTCCTCCCACCACTGTCCATGGGCCGATAACTCCTGAAGCTGCTTCTACTGCCAATACAGCCTCTCCCAAGATGTGGTCAATGCTGCCTAGACTGTGATCCCAGAACCCACCACCACTTAGATGAGACAGACCTTTACTGCTGATCTTCTTGTCCTGAGCTGGAAAATTGTTGCACCCAAACTTTTGTTGGTTCTGCCACTCTAGAATTCAATTTGAGATGTTATTTTAGAAGGGTTTTTTTTTTTGTTTTGGTTTTTTGGTGTGTTTTTTGTTTGTTTGTTTGTTTGTTTGTTTTAGGATTTGGGAGAACTTAGCAGAAGGCTTCTTTACTCTGCCATCTTAGCTCTCCCTCTGTAGCCCAGTTCTGCCCCATGATCATTTTCTTTCCCTTTTGCTATGTAATCTCCTCTTTGGGTCCATGCCTTCCCACCCCTTCAGGGTGCTAATTTCCCTCAAATAGTTTGAATCTTCCTTTTCCTGATGAATATTTTCATATACATATATATGATGTATACGTATATAGTCCATGGACATACAACATTCTCTCTGAAGATGCAGTCTTCCTGTACACACACCTCCAATTACAGAATATACCTGTTTGTCCAAGAAGATTCTCTTTATTGAGATCCCTCTCCCCACTGGATCAAAGACACCTGCTTTGCTCCCTCCATTTCAGTCTTTCTCTTTAATATCTTACCCCTTCTTCTGTAGCCCCTCTTTTTAATGAAAGAATATATGTTATCTTCCCTGCTTCCTTCATCCTTCCTTAAAGTAATCTCCCATTCTGTAATTTGGTCCCACAAAAGGCAAAAACTCACTAGTAGGACAGGTATGGAGGGTTGTAGAACTTAGCTCATGGTATTTCAGGCCTACTCCTCCACTTTATCACCTTTACTGTTTCTTTAAATTTCTTTTACATCTTGACTTTTGGGGCACTTTTGTTTCACCATTTTTGCTTTTTTAAAACTCAATTGATGTCCTCTTTTCTTTCAGTAATTTCTAGGAATGAGATAATTTATTTTATTATTTATTCTTTATATTTGTATTTATTTACTTTTCAACTCTTTCAGTTTTTTTAAGGATGCTTGCAAGTTTAATAATCTGCTATTTCTGGTTTTGTTTTATTTTTCAGGGATGCTTCAAATGCCTCTCTTTTATTAAACTTGTGTCTTTTTTCATAGATCATTCTCAGGTTACATGTCATTTTAGATTTCATCTTGATGGGGAAATGGGAAGGGAAGGAAATGAACATTTATTAAATTCTTACTGTGTGCCAGACATTGTGCTAAATGCTTTATAAATATTTTCTCATTTGATCCTCACAACAACCACAAAAGGTAGGAACCATTAAGACTCCCAATTTACAATTAAAGAAACTAAGATTGTCAAAGGTTACTTTGCCCAGAGTCATACAGTAACTGTCTAAGACTGAATTTACCTCATGTCTTCCTGATTCTAGGACCAATGCTCTATCTACTGTATTATCTGAAAAGCCTCTCTTTTTTAAAAAAATATGTCATTTCATTCTCTTCAACAATTTTGTGTTAGAACATGACTAATATGGAAATAAGTTTTGCATCATTGCACATATACAACCTATACCAAATTGCTTATTCTGGGGGAGAGGGATTTAGGACTCAAAATTTTCAAAATTGTATGTAAATTTTTATGTCTAATTGGGAAAAAATAAAAAATTCTTTTAAAATATGTTATTCAAATCCTTTTTATATTTGAAGGCATTCAGAATTTGTTGTTTGTCACTGGAAATATTAAATTTTCCAACTATATGAGTTGGAGTTTGAAGCCTAGGTATTTTTGGTTTTGCTCTTTTTGTTTTCTGGAAGTAATTTGTGAATCCTTGTAATGCTTGTTTTGTTTTTTCTATTCAGAATCTCTGGAATTGCCTTATATTATTTCTTGGATTTTTTTCAACTTCTTATGTTCTCCTGGGAGGCCTGTGATTTTTAAGTAATTTCTACACATCCTATCTTAGAGATAATCATAGGGTTTTTTTTTCCCAGTAAAAATATCATGTGTCCTTTTAACTTATTATTTTTTGCTGTTATTCTTCCCAGTTGTCATACACTTCAATATATGTGTGCTTCCAATGTCTTCTTTCCTTCTTTGGAGAAGTGAATTCAAGTTTTTCTATTCTACTAATATTTTTGCTGTGGAGGATATAAATTCTGCCATTTGTACTCTTCTGAATTTTCAAAATTCTGATTTCTCTCTTGAACCATTCTTAAAATGTCTCTGCAATTTTATGCTCTCTTGATAATCCACAAGGTTTTCTGTTACATTAAGCATTGGTTCAAAGTCCTTTGTCTTATAATATTTGTTTAGAGAGTTTTACAGCCTTTTTGATGTTTTACTAGTCATCATCCCTTCTAATTTTAGTATCTAAACTATTAGTATATCTGCTTTTAATTGAGGTTTTAATTTATTTTTTCCTCTTGAAATCTTGGTGATTTTATCTTTTTGCCTCTTTATTATCTTAGCTCTCACTTCCTGACTTCTCCCCTTTTGGTTGTGGGTTTACCTCCCAGAACTAGATAACAAGGCTTTTAGTTTCCTCCTGCACTCATGAATTATGTTCCCCCACTTTCATTCCCTGGTACAAATAGCTTCTGGCAATACATGACTGACTCCAGCTGGATTCCCATCACCTTTCCCTCACATTCAGTGTTGCCATGCACATCTGCCTCACTTCAGTTCCCTTCATTCTTTGGTTTATTGACTGGGTGAAATTAGTTTGTTATATATTTCACATCTTGAGAGATAATAAGGTGGATGATCTGGGTAAACTTCCTGCTACCTTGGTGTTTCCTCAGCTGTGAGCTGCTCCAGAGAGAAAGGAGCCTGATTCCACCAAAGCAACCCATACCTACTCCAATGACTAGAGAGGGTCTATGCCCTCTTCTTGTTGCAACAAGAAGTTAAGAGACGGACTTGGGGAGGAATTTGCTACAATAGACTATGCAACAGGAGGGAGTTCCCTCAGTGAGTTCAAAATCCTAAGGCAGTGTGTCAGATTTGGCAACCTACCCCATCATAGAGGTTGATTAAAAAGGGATGCAAAGTGAGTTCATTAATGATTATTGTTCTCCACTGCAAATTGATGAGACTGTTATTACATTAGGCTTAATGCTTTCTCATTTGGTGGATTCAGTTTTAATTGATTTACCTTTGTCACACAGTTTCCCTTTAGAGGGTTTTATAATAGTTAGTGGGTATTTAAAAACTTGTCTAGTTGTTCATCTTTTAGATCATGTGACCTGAAATCCTCAAGTCTAGTTTTATAAATCTATACTATGCTCTGTCATTTACTAGTTATAAGTTGTTAAGCAAATTACTTCATATTTATCAGCCTCAGTTTCCTCATCTATAAAATGGGGATATTAATATCTGCCTTAATATGTCTCATAGTTGTTCCCAGGACCAAATAAATGTGAAAAACTTCGTAATTATATAACCTTTTACATATAACCTATATAAAATTAAGTATTATTAGTGATGTTACTGTAGTGCCATGAGTTGATTCCAACTCATTTGTTTAGAAATAGTCATAACTTAACAATGGAATTGTGTATGCAGGACGTGTTTACAATTGTCTTACTTTTATCAAAACTAGGAATGCTGATTTCCTCCCTATGTTCCATTTGACTTTGGCAATTTCTTAATTGCTTTAGAAAGATTTATTTATGTTAGTTTCCTTGATGCAGAACAAGACCCAGGTCTCTATGTTTTTGCATCAAACTCTGCTAGCACATAAAAGAAGAGCATTATGAGCACCCTAAATAAAGGAGAAAGGGAGGGAAGAATAAGCAGCTCTTTTCATTTGGTGAAATTCAACAACTATAGGATTTTCCAGGGTCATGTAAAGGAATAGTCGATAGTACTATTTTGTACAATCTACATTCTGTACTCTCCCTCACACATGCTACATTTTCAACCAAATGGACCTATTTACCATTCCCCATATACAACACTGCCTTTCTATTTTCTCAGCTTCTTCAAAGGCTATCTCCCAAGCCCAGAATGATCTCCCTCTCACCCTGGTCTCTTGGAACCTTGCCTACATTGGAGGATTAGCTCAAATACCACATCTTACAGGAAATATTTTTCTGACTTCCCCAAATTGCTAATGCTCTCCTTCCCTGCACCTAGTGTACTTTAATGCATATTTTGCATAGCTTTTGTAATAACTTATCCCAATACATGTTTTTTTTCACTCCCCTGAGGAATATAATCTACTTGAGGGCAGGAGCTTTATTTTTCCTTTTTGTCCATCTATCCCCAATGTCTAACATAATGCTTCACAAGGAGCAAAGACTTGACAAATAAATGCCTGTTCAATTTTACTGAATTGAATTCATTCAAAATCCTCAAAGTGTTTTAGACCATAGAGATTCATTGGATAATATAAAAATAGAATTATAAGAATTAGAGTTGGAAGGGACCTTGGAGTTGATCTAATCCACCTGCCACTCATTATGCAGGTAAGGTTCATTAAATAAGTTCATATTGGAAAAGCAATTAGGTATAATGAACTTGAAGTAAGGAGACCTTGGCTTCTGGGATGAGAGTATAGCACTGGGGAGACATTTCTAACTGTAATCAAGAAACATAATAGCTAAAGTATCTGTCCATCAAAAAACTAGTTAATCAAGCATTTAACAGGCACCTAGTATATGCTAGGTACTATGTCAAGGAAACCTGTATTCAAATCCTAAATCATATACTTCTTTGCCATATAAACATGGGCAAGATCTTCACTTCTCTGGGCCTCAGTTTCCTTATCTAGAAAATGGATGGTGAATAGTGTCAACACTTACCTCACAGGATTGTTAATCAGAGGAGATATTTATGACATTTTATAAGCCTTACAATACTATATAGAAATTAGTGAGAAGTATTTATTTAAGAAAACAAACACTGTTCAATTTTGCATTAGAAAGAGACCATTTTCTGCAGGAAAACCTGTCACCAGTGGCTTACACAGTGGTGTTTCCTGTTGGCAAGCAGTCTTCTCTACAGCCCCCTCATGACACTGTTAGATTACATTCCACCACACCAGGGAGGTATATTTCTGTTGTGCGATATGGTTCTCTTGTTTGAAGCACCAGGCCTGACTTACATTGTGTTTGCTCACCCATTCATTCATACTCAAAATTTGGTTGTTTGCAACGGGTCCCTCTTCATTAGTGCAAATTAGCAAGATTCTACTGGGCACATTTGATTTGGTGAATAAGTACCAGGGAAGACAAGCAGTACTTTCTCGCTTTTTACTCCTTTCCCTGTATAAACAGGAGCAGCGTCTACACATTTCCACCCAGAAAAGCACTCCCTAATTAAAATGCTAACAACCCAGTTGAAATGGTTCAATTATGAGAAGACCATATTGTAAGTTCACAAAGAACAAAGATTGAACAGAAAATGTCTTCTAGGTTGAACATCCTGCTAAAACATTTTTGAAGTAAGTAATAAATAAACACAATCTCTACTTCAAAAAGCTAAAAAGTAAGGATTAGAAGGGAACAGAAAAATGACCCCTTTGTAGATATGATGCTGCCCCCCCCATACATTGACTAATTGACAACTATGTGGACTTTTTTTTTCAGAGGGAAGAAAAGATTTGAGTTGGCTGGGATCCCATTAGCACAACGTAGCTGGAGCCCAGCCATCTGTCACAGCTGCTGCTCGCTTTAACTGCCACTCTCATTGACAATGAACCCAGAGACCTGTAATAATTGTGGCTGCTCAGTGACTTCAGCAGGTAATGCCTTCCTTTTAGGATCCATCAAGCCCCATCTGTGCCTCGACATCGCCTTTCTCTCAGGGATGCCGGCTCTATGGGAGGCTCCCAGACCCAGCTTGGAGACAGGGAGAGTTTGCCTCATTAGGGAGGCTTTGCGAGGGCCTAAGGGAAAGCCAGACCCACAGCGAAATTGAAAACCTCCTAGAACTTGTTGTAAGATTTTAATCCTATTGCCAGGCATTTCACAACATCTGTCATTCAGCCTGCACTTTAGAAAAACTTACAAATATTGAGCTGTTCTGGGGGAGGTTTTACACCAAATGCTTTTCTATAGTACTCTTGTGTATTTTTTAAAAGCAGTTCTATTTCTTATTAGATACACTTTTATCTGGAAGACTATTTTCATTCGTCTAAAACAAACAAAAAAAAACAGCTAGCCCTACTTACAGAAAGGTTGTTGTTCAGTCATTTTCTGTCATATCTGACAGAACTTCGTGAATTCATTTGGGATTTTCTTGGCAAAGATATTGAAATGGTTTGCCATTTCCTTCTCCAGCTCATTTTACAGATGAGGAAACTAAGGCAAACAGAGGAACGTGACTTACCCATGGTCACACAGCTAATAAATCTTTGATTTGAACTGACAAAACGAGTCATCCTGACTCCAGGACTCTATCCACTGCAGCATTTCACCGCACCACTCACAGAAGGGCTTCATGTAGAAGGATGTATTTAACTGGCTTGAAGGATGAGAAGATTTCTGCGAAGCCAAGAGGAGGGAGGGTGCATTCTAGGCATAAAGAACAGCCAGTGCAAAGTCAAAGCAGTAAAAGATGGAGTGTTGTGTGTAAAGAACTGAGAGAAGAGCAATTTGGCAAAATCTTTTAGTGTGGGCAGAGTGATGCCCAATGAGGTTGCAAAAATAGGCTGGGGCAGCTTGTGAAGGCTATTAAAAGCTAAACAGAGGAATTTACATTTCATCCCAGAGGCAATTGGAAGCCACTGGAATTTACTGAGCATGGGACTGATGTAGTCAAATCTGAACTCTAAGGAAAATCACTTTAGCAATAGTTTTCCAACATATTTGATACAGTGAAGTCAATTAGGAGAGAGCTGTAATAATCCAGGTGATAAGGGTCTGAACTAAGGAGGTTGATGTGTGGGTAGGGAAAAGGGTTTGGAAAGAGAGAATGAATAAGAGAAAATGGTTAGAAGGCTTCATGGAAGAGCTAACAATTACTGGACCCACAAAAGTTAGAACTTAGACAAGCAGAGCAGAGGAGGATGACGATCTAGTTAGTAGTAATGAAAAGAACACAGATGCAGAAGTGAGCATGTTTTCACTTGTTGGGGGAGAAAGGACTATGAATATAACAATTCATCCAGTGTGAAACATTCATGAGGGGAAGGAAATTAGGTTCCAAGGCAGGGCCCTGAATGTCAGATTAAGGATTTAGGACTTCATCCTGCAAGCAAATTTTGGTAGGACTGTCATGTGAAAGAGGATTTAAGCTTGTTCTCTTTGGTGATAAACAGGTAGAAATTGAGGTAGAAATTGAGAGAGATTTTTATTTTATTTTTATTGTGGTGGTGGTGTTGTTTTTGTAGCAATTAGAGCTACCTGAAACTGGAATAGTTTGCTTGGGGCAGAGGTGGGGAACCTATGGCCTGGAGGCCACAGATGGCCCTCTAGGTCTTCAAGTCAGGCCCTTTGACTGGATCCAAATTTCACAGAACAAATCCCATTAATAAAAGGATTTGTTCTGTAAAACTTGGACTCGGTAAAAAGGCCACACCCAAGGACCTAGAAGGCTACATGTGGCCTCAAGGCTACAAGTTTCCCACCTCTGGCTTAGGACCTTGCAACCCCCCAACACGTTTAGAGATTATATACCTTTAACTACAAGCAAAGGCTAAAGGACTACTTGCCAGGGATAACATCAAGAAGGTGATTGTTCAAGTTTGGGTTGGACTGGGTGGTCCCTCTGAGGTGCTTTTCAAATCTGAGATTTGGTGATTCACATTCTGTGAAGGTTTAAGAGCAAGAAGTTAATGTGTGCAAAGTGAGAAGAAATTTCACTCTGGCAACCACCTACAGG
Organism: Phascolarctos cinereus; assembly: GCF_003287225.1. Taxonomy (NCBI): domain Eukaryota; kingdom Metazoa; phylum Chordata; class Mammalia; order Diprotodontia; family Phascolarctidae; genus Phascolarctos; species Phascolarctos cinereus. Next base: position 195,177,104 of record NW_027555625.1, read on the forward strand.
ACTAATTGCTCTCCTTGAGTGAATAATCATTTGCAAGGAGAGGAGAAGAAGCATTATCTCCACTTCATAGATGAGGAAATGGAGTCTCAGAAAAGCTCAATTACTTGCCCAGGATCAGAGTCAGAACTCAAATTCAAGTCTCTTAATTCCAAGGCAGACACATAGCACTCCCTCACCTATTTTCCCCCATAATTAAAGTTTAACCAGCTTTTAGGATTGGACAGGAGTAGAAATTACTGCAATGTTCTGTGTTTCACAGATAAGGAAATTGAGGTACAGAGAAGTGAAGTGACCTATCCAAGGTTACACAGCACACCATATTAAATGGAAGACTAGTACCCAAATATCCTGATTTTAAGTCTAATAATCCCCTTTCCATTAAATCATTTTATTAAAAAAAACAACTTTAATCATATTCTCTATCAATGAGGAAGCACATGAATTGTTTCATTTGAACACGATATATAGAATACTAGTCCTGGAGTTGGAAGACCTGAGTTCAAATGAGGCTTCAAACACTTAGCAAGTATGTAACCCTGGATAAGTCACTTAACCTCTGTCTACCTCAGTTTCTTCAACTGTAAATGAGGATAATAATACCACCTACCTTTCCAGGGCTGTTGTGAGGAAAAAATGAGATAATATTTGTAAAGGCTTAGCACCATGCCTGGCACTTAAGTAGACCTTTAATAAACACTTATTTCCTTTCTTCTTTTCTATCTTACAACCCTATGAGAAAGGGAACTCAAGAATTAGACCCCAAAAAACCCCACAGATCTTAAGATAGACCTACCAATAATAGAAAAGGCCTGAATCTTTTGGATACCCCGGCTAGAAGATTAAACACCACAATAATATTGTCTACCAGCTTGGTGTCATGGAAAAAAGCAATGGACTTGGGACCAACACACTTGGGTTCAAGTCCTAATTCTTCCTTGACCTCACTGTGTGACCTTGGGCAAGTTCTCTTCTCTCTTTTCTTCTCTGTAAAATAAGAGGGTTGGAATAGATGATGATCTGTAAGGTCCCCTCCAGCTCTAAATCCTATGATCTAGTTTTTTTAGTGAGCCTATTTTAAATGTCTCAGACTGTCATTCCTATATCTGACAGTTAGTATAATTTTCTCTTTCTTCCTAGTCCTTTAGGTTACACCCCATCATTTTATGGTAATTAATTCCTCGCACTCCATAGTATTTTCACCCTTAGGATTTTTGTAGATAGTTGCAGTCTACTCCCATAGTCAGTCCTCTGCCAAACTATACAGATTTGCCTCTTTTAGTCTGTTCTCTTAAACCAATCTCTCCATCTCCTTAATCATTATTGTTGCTGTCTGGATTCTTTCCAACCTGTCTACTTATTCTGAGTATGGAAATGGAAATCTGTATTGTGGAATAGTATGAGCAGAAACTTCTGCACCTTGTAGTCCAAAACGATGCCACACACGCCGCCATTTTGTACTGTTTCTTGTTGCTCCCCATATCTTGGTTCCTTTTAACAAAACTATAATCTATTACTTTATTTTGCCTCCTACTTTCTAGAAAATACCCTTTTGATTTTTGATTCATTCTGTCCTGAAGGTGGACAGGCAACCCATTGAGTTAGCCCATTAGAGCATCTTTGTTGAACACACCTGAAAATGGTTGAAGATCTGGGTCCAACTGAGCTGAAGAAGATTGGATTGCATCACAAATCATACAGTATACAGAGCTTTTACTATACATGTGAGACTTGAAGCCACAAAACCCAATGCTTTAACAACATTTTCCTAGAGCGTTGTGAGTCACAGAATACTATAATTTCCAAAGTTAAAAAACCCCAGCAGATTCACAGGATTATTAATAAATGTTTAGTGTGTATAAGTTGAATAGAACCTGTAACCAATGACATTGCATAAAAGATACCATCAAGGTATATATGGCTACAAAAAAAAGATGATAAGCTGGTCATGTAGAAAGAGTAACGGATAAATATGGATGATTAGAATACTGTACTGGTATCCATTAAATGTGAAAAAGAACCAAGGGAAGGATTCCTGTCCTTAATTGGATTCTGTATAGAGAAGATATGGACAAAAATTATACAAAAAGGACATGCATACATGCATGTATTTATTGGATCATAAAACTAGGCCTTGTAATGTAACCAACAGGTAGGCCAGTGGATAGAGGGCTAGATGTGGAGTCAGGAAGACCTGAGTTCAAATCCTATTTCACATATTTCTTAAATGTGTGACCCTGGGCAAGTCACTCAACCTCTATTTGCTTCAATTTCTTCATCTATAAGACGGTAGTAATATCAATTATATCACTGGATAAATGTGAGGTTTCAAATAAGATGATATTTGTAAATCACTTTTTAAACCTTAAAGTACTTTGTAAGTATTAGCTGTTATCAGGCCTTAAGGGACATCAAAGGCCATCACGTTGAAACATCTCACTATTTTCCTACAGATGAGGAAATGGAAGCCCAGGGAAGTTAAGTAATTTGCCCAGGAGTCATTGATTAGTTACAGACAGCACCAATGGAGAGAGTATTTCCATCTTGGTGACCTTGGATCCATTTAAATAGTTAAGTAAGAGTGTGTGAGTTTTGATTTTTCAATGTTAAATTATATTTTCTGTTTATTTTTGCTTTTATATTCCTTACTTAATAATTTTAACCTAAAATTGGTTGTTTCTTCTAATTTAAATGTAAGTTGTACAAATCACAGAATCACGGAATTTGGAGATTTGGAAGGCATCCCATTCATATATTTAGTCCAACCCTTAAAAAAAAAGAAATCTCCATCATGACGTCTGAGAGGTAGTCTCTCAGCCTCTTCTTGAAGATCTTCAAGAAAAAGGAATCTAACACCTCTGGAGGCAACCAACTTCGTTTCCTGACAGCTCGAATTATTAAAAAGTTGCTTTTGTTTTTGTTCTCTACATACCAAGTCTAAATTTGCCCCTTTGCAACTTTCACCCTTGCTTCTGGTATTGACCTCTGGGGACAAATAGAACAAGTAGAGCTTATCTTATATATGATAATCATTCAAGAACAGGAGGAGAATTATCATTCCCCCTTCTTCTACCTCCAATATTTGTTTTTCCAACCAAAATAAGCAAATCAAGGAACTTCACCACCTTAGTTGCCATCCTCTGGAATTATATAACTTACTAAAATCTTTCTTAAACCATAGTACCCAGAAGTAAATACAATATTCAAAATGAGGACTGATGACAACATAGTAGAAGAGGACTAGCAACTCTTTATTCTATGCCCTTCTTAATGCAGCCTATGATAATATTTGCTATCTTTGCCACCATATCATGATACTAATTCACATTGAGTTTACATTTCGCTAAAACACCCAGATAATACCTTCAGATCAACTTAGAACTTGTAAAATGGACAGGAAGGAAGGAAAGAAGGAAGGAAGGAAGGAAGGAAGGAAGGAAGGAAGGAAGGAAGGAAGGAAGGGAGGAAGGAAGGAAGGAAGGAAGGGAGGAAGGAAGGGAGGAAGGGAGGAAGGAAGGAAGGAAGGGAGGAGGAGTGGATATAGGAACAGAGGGAAGGAGGGAGGAAGGAAATATGAAATAAGAAAAAAGGAAGGAAGGAAGGAAGAGAGGAAGAGGAGGGAGGGAGGAAGGAAGGGAGAGAAGGAAGAAGGAAGAATAGCTAGCAGTTATATTGAACTTTAAGGTTTGCAAAGTACTTTATAAATGTTATTTAGTTTTATTCTCGCAACAAACTGAGAAAGTAGGTGCTATTATTATCCCAATTTTACAAATGAGGAAACTGATGCAAATTGAGGTCAAATGACTTGACTAGGATCCCACAGCTAGTAAGTGTCTAAGGAAGGATATGAACTCAAATTTTCATTACTTTTGCTACAGTGCTCTATCCACTGTGTCACCCATCTGCCTCCTGTGCCAACTTGTTCTACTTTGCCCCACAAGTCACAACTAAGATCTTTGGTTGGAAGTTATAGGAAGGCTAATTTCAGCTCATGATAAAAATAAAAAGAATCCTCAGAATTTTATATTGTTAAAGCCAGAAGTGACCTAAGAGATCATCTAGATTAATCTATTCATTGTAGAGATAAAGAAACTGGGAGGCAAATTACTGAAATGATTTATCCAAGGCTATAGGACTATACTGTGGCAGAACAAGGACTAGTACCTAGATAATAAGATTAGAAGTGGAAGGAATCTTACGAGTCAATTGTTCCAACCTCCTTACTTTATAGAGAAGGAAACAGAGGAGATGATGTTATTAACTTGTTCAAGGTGATACAGGTAGTAAATAGTGGACTTAGAATTTAATTCAAATTCTCTGTCTCTATATTCCACAATCTTTCACCTTTACAACGAGTTCTTCTGATTCTATTTTTAGCAATCTTCTGTTATACTATGCTATTTATCAATCAAAGCTACCTAAACAGTTAATCTGCTGCCTAACTGAAGATGTCATCACTAGTGCTTTCAAAAATTGGAAGACCACTTGTCAGAGAAATTGTAGACGAGAATAATTTTATATATCTGCGTTTGTTTAGAAGACCTCTAAGTTACCTCCCAACTCTAAGATTCTATAATCCTATGATATTCTGGACAGAATGCTATATCTAGAGTCAAAGCAATCTGAATTCAAATCAAGCTTCTGACACTTAGCTATGTGACCCCTGGCAAATCATTATACTCTATTGTTGTTTTTTTCTGTTTCCTCAACTCTAAAATGAGCGTAATATCAGCACCTGTCTCACAAGGTTGTAAGAATCAAATGAGATAATATTTGTAAAGTACTTAGCACTCTGCCTGACACATAGTAGGCACTATGTAAATGCTTATTCCCTTTCTCCTCCACTCCTCCGAATTCCAAATGTGAAATTGAATCCAATAGGCCACAGAATCCTATGTTCAACCAGTAACTAAAAATAAATATGGAAGATTTCCAGGGACATAGTGAAGATGGCAGAGTAGAGCTGAGCTCTCCCAACATTCACTTCCAAACAACTTTAAAAGAATGCCTCAAATTAAATTCTGGAGTAGCTGAACCAACAAAAGGTCAGAGTGAGACATTCTTCTAGCCAAAGAAAACATAGTAGGTCAGAAACAGAGATCTGTGAGAGCAGGAAGAAGACTGACCCAGAACCCACATGGAAGAAATACCAGTGGTAGGTGTGGGAGTTGGTGACAGAAGCAGCAGTAGATTTGGGAGCTCTCAAACTAGAAATGGTAAGAGGACCTGACAATTGATCAGAAAAAGATTACATGGCTCTCCTATGCTAGCACTGCACTCAGTTCCAGAGGATATTTGGAAATTCCATTCCCTATATATACTTTGAGGTCATATTTCAAGGGCAGAGAGGAGGAATTTTGGTTAAGAGAGAGTGAAAACCCTAAGGAATAATAATATTTCCAACCCTAAAGGATAAGGGATCCTGAGGAACAATATATTTTATGGGATAAAAGGAGGAGAGGAGCAGTATTAATTGTAATCCCAAGGGATCAGGACCCCTCACGGGTAAGGACCAGAGTGCAGACCAAGAGAGCAGTGACCACACCTCTCCCCAGATCACACCACATACTCAATTGGTAATAGAAATCTATCTTACTTGACAGGGAAATAGGAGGGGAAGAGGACAAAAGAAAGGGGGTCATAAAAGGGAGGACAGATAAAATAAGGCACTGTTCAGAAGCAAAACAGACTTTAGAGGAGGAGTAGGACAAAAAGAGAGAGAAGGATAAACAGAAAAAAATGGGATGGAAGGAAATGCATAGTTATCATAACTGTGAGTGTGAATAGAATAAACTCAGCCATAAAATGGATTAGAAACCAAAATCTAACAATATGTTGTTGAAAATAAACACACTTGAAACAGAGATACACACAGTTAAAATGAGGGGCTGGATCATAATATATTATGTATCAGCTGAAGGAATAAAAGGCAGGGGTAGCAACAAAAATATATGATTTTATGAATACATGCAGAGAAAGCCTTTGACTTCCTATTAAACACTGGAAAACATAAGAATCAATGGAGCCTTTCTTAAAATTATAAGTAACTTCTATCTAAAACCAAAAACAAGTATTATCTGTAATAGGGATAAACATGAAGCCTTCCCAATTAGATTAGGGGTGAAGCAAAGATGTCCATTACCGCCACCATTATTTAATATTGCAGTAGAAATGCTAGCTATAGCAATAAGACAAGAAAAAGAAATTGAAGGACTAAAAAAAAGCAATGAGGAAATAAAACTATCACTCTTTGCACATGAGGTGATGGTATATTTAAAGTACCTTAGAGAATCACTAAAAAAAAAAACTAGTTGAAACACTTAACACCTTCAGCAAAGTTGCAGGATAGAAAATAAACCCAAATAAATCATCAGCATTTCTATATACTACTAACAAAACCCAGCAGAAAGAGATGTAAAAGAAATTCTATTTTAAATAACTGAAGACAATATAAAATACTTGAGAGTCTACCTGACAAGACAAACCCAGGGATTATATCAATACAATTATAAAGTAGTTTTCACACAAATAGAGACAGATCTAAACAACTGGATAATCCAAACTAATGTGATAAAAATGACAATCCTACCTAGGTTAACTTACTCATTCAGCACCATACCAATCAAACTACCATAGAATTATTTTATAGAGCTAGAAAACAAATAATAACAGAATTTATCTGGAAGACAAAAAAAGATTCAATGAAAAAAAAATTTAAGAAAGACAGCCTTGCAGTTCATGATATCAAGCTATATTACAAAGCAATAATCATCAAAACAATCTGATATTGGCTTAGAGATAGAGTACTGGATCAATTGAATAGATGAGACATACAATACACAGTAGTAAATGACCATTATAATCTAATGTTTGATAAACCCAAAGATTCAAGCTTTTGGGTTAATAACAAGACATTTGAGTAGAGTTTGTTGGGAAAACTAGAAAGCAGTTTGGCAGGAACTAGGCATAGACCAACATTTCACATGGTATACCAAGATAAGATCAAAATGGGTAAGTGATTTAGATACAAAGGGAGATATCATAAGTCAATTAAGGGAATATGGGAAAATGTACATGTCGAAAATGGATAAAAGAAGAGTTTGTGCCAAAACTAGAGAGAGGAGAGAATGGCAAATAAAATAAATAATTTTGATTACATGAAATTAAAAAGCTTTGCACAGACAAAACCAATGCAGCCAAAATCAGAAGGAAAAGAAATTTTGCAGCAAGTTTCTCTTCTAAAGGCCTTGTTTTGCAAATATATAGGAAACTGAACCAACTTTTTAAAAAAGAGCCATTCCCCAGTTTCTAAATTGTCCAAGGATATGAATAGACAATTTTCAGAAATAAGAAAGCAAGTTATTAATAGCCACATGAAAAGATGCTGTAAATCACTAATGATTAGAGAAATGAACATTAAAACAACTCTGAGATGCCACCTCATACCTATCACATTGGCTAACATTACAGGAAAGGAAAATGACAAATGCTTGAGGGAGTGTAGAAAAATTGGGAGCTAATTCGCTATTGGTGGAGTTGTGAACTAATTCAACCATTCTGTAGAAAAATTTGGAACTATGCCCAAAGAGCTATAAAACTGTGCATACCCTCTGATTCAGCAATACCATTCCTAGGTCTGTATCCCAAAGAGCTCAAGGAAAAGGGGAAAAGACCTATTTGTACAAAAATACTTTAGCAGCTCTTTTTGTGATAGCAAAAAATTGGAAATTGAGGGCTTGCCCATCAAGTGGAGCATAGGTGAACAAGTTGGGATATATAATTTTAATGGAATACAATTGCGCATTAAAATTGACAAACAAGATGGTTTCAGAAAAAATCTAGGAAAATTTCTATGAACTCATGCGAAGTGAAGTGAGTAGAACCAGAGAACATTATACACAATAACAGCAATATGTAATGATGATCAGCTGCGAAAGACTTAGCTACTCTGATCAAGACACTGATCTAAGACAATTCCAATGACCCATGATGATAAATGCTATCCAGCTCCACAGAGAGAATGGATAAACTCTGAATGCAGATTGAAGCATATTTTTTTTTTACTTTCTTTATTGTTATTTTATTCTATTTGTGCTTTCTATTGCAACATGGCTAATATGAAAATATGTTTTGCATAACCTCACATGTATAATCAAATTCAAATTGCTCGCCTTCTCAAGGAGGCAGGTAGAGTAAGACAGAGGGAGAGAGTTTGGAACTCAAAATATTTTTAAATTATTGTTAATTTTTTTTACATGTAATTGGGAAATACTTAATAAAGTAAATAAGTTTTTTAAAAAGAATAAATATGTGCTACAACCCCCCCACACACATGAAATCAGCTATCTTCTTTTTCTCCATTCAAAACATAGACCTTCACTAGGCCTCAGAATAGGACCTTCCTGAAGCAAAATCATAAAGTCAAAGGTTTTGTCCACATCCTGGGCCGCCCCTTTGCTGTTTCTTATTTTGCTTCATGATACACTGTCCCTCCTTGTTTCTGCTATTATCTTCTTGTTTTCTCCTCATTCTTTTTATTGAAACTTGCTCTAGGAAAGCATCATTTTTCGGTCATTTATATCTTCTCATGATCTTACTTCACAAGATACTGTATAGCAGATAGAGGGTCAGCTTTGGATTTAGGAAGACCTTGGTTTGACTCTTACCCCAATATTCATTATCTATGTGAACTTACTCTAGTCATTTAACCATCTCAGGGCCTCTAGATAAGTTGCTGAAGACACAGATGAAGTGATGACGTACACTAACAGAAAAAGGTTTCATATTGGGAGTTCCCTAAAGCAACGAAATCACAGGTCCAGACTTTCCACTCCTACCCCTTGGCAAAGAAATCAGCTTAAGTCATTATGTTGCTCTCCTGAGAAAAGGAAAGGAGTTTCATTTTAAGTCTCATCTCTGTTTCTTGTAAATGGAATTTCAAGCATCAGTGAACAGGTGGAGGAGGTATTTTGGGGGGCACCCTCCCCCCTGAGATCACACCGAGTGTGCAGCCACCTGCTCCCCATAAATGGAGTTCTGGTCATATTTCAGTATTCCCAGAATGAAAATACTTTCAGATTCAATAATAAGATTCACTTGCAGTTGGGTGGGAGGAACAACAGCCACTTTTCATCATGTTGATAATTACATTCCTAACCATTCGCACATATCTAGTATCTTGAGGTTTGTAAAGTGCAGTGCGTTACTCCTACAACCTTTAGTAGTTTGTAGTAGGTGCCGCAGGTATCATTATGCTCACTTCACGATGAAGCTCTGAGAGGTTGGGGGACTTGACCATGACGACGCAACTGGAAAGGTATTTAAACCAGGCCTTCTGGCTTCACAGCCAGAATCCTAGCTACTTGTGCCACACACTACACAAAAACATGGAAAAATATTTTAAAAAGTTGTCATCAGCCATTTTGTGTCCATTTCCCTTCTCTCCTTTAAATCAGGAGTTCTACAGACTACAATCTTATTTAAGAGATAAAGAACATGGGTAAAGTAGAAAGGGCACTGGTGGCCTGAAAGTCAGGATTCACTGGACCATCAATGAAATGCTGGAAGAGACATCGGCAACCATCTGTTGTAATCCCACCCACCATTTACAAATGTGGAAACTGAGGAAGTTTGTGACTAGCCATAGTCGTAGAGGTAGTAACTCTCAGAGGTAGAATGTGAACCCATGTCATTTGACCCCAGAGCTCATGGCCTTTCCACTATACTGTCCTTCCTCCCTAAATGGAGGTCTTGCTACTTACCATCTGTGTAAAATTAAGCAATTACTTTCTCTCTTTGCCTTTCAATCTTCTCATCTGTGAAATGAGAGAAGTTGGACTAAATGATCTCCATTGTCCCTTCTATCTCTGAAGTTCTGTAGGATCATATGTCTAACTCTCAAGGAGGAAGAACATCAGTTTAACTACTGAGAAGAGGATCAGCATCTAAAACAGAAATTAAATTTTCAAGGATAATGGTAGGTGCCTAATAAATGCATGTTGATTGACTGATCTCTTGGTGTGATGGAAAGAGTATTGTATTTGGAGTCAGAAAACCTGGATTCACTATTGATAATAGCATGCATTTATAAACAAATTTAAGTTTTACTAAGCAGTTTAGATACATTATCACATTTGTTCCTTACAGCAACCTTGTGAGGGAGGTGCTTTTATTACCTACATTGCAGAGATAAGGAAATTGAGGCTATAAGAGTTGAGTGTCAGTCACATAAATAATAAATGTTTAGAGCATGGATTCAAACTGAAGTTTTTTTGGCTCCAAGTTAAACACTCTTATCTACTATGCTTACTGCCTCATTCCGTGAATGTTCATGGACAAATCATTTAACCTACTTTGGCCTGAGATTTTATTCTGTTGTTTTTCAGTCATGTCCGGAGTTTTCTTGGCAAAGATACTGGAGTGGTCTGCCATTTCCTTCTCCTGACCATTTCACAGATGAGGAAACTAAGCTAAAAGGAATTGAGTGACTTGTCCAGGGCCAGATTTGAACTCAGTAAAATGAGTCTTCCTGACTCCAGGCCTGACAGTCTCTCCACTGCCTCACCTAGCTGCCAGAAGTTCTTCAACTATAAATGAATGCTTGGATTGTCTCAGAAGTTATTTCAAACTCTAAATTGTTTTCTTCTTTATACATTGCTGATGTACTAACATATGCTAATATACTTGGCAAAGCTCACTAAAGTAGATTACCAAAGGGGAAAAGGGGAAAAAAAACATACTTTGGACTATCCTTTAATAATAATCATACAGGCCTTAGAGTCAGAAAATGTACTAATAATAACAACAACAACAATAATAATAGCAACAATCCTAGCTGACATTTGTTTCATTCTTTAAGGTTTGGAAAACAGTTTACCATATTTCAGTTAATATGTGGTGGATCAGAAATTTTATAATTCCTTTTGCTGCCAATTAGTAATTATGTTATCTTGGGTAAATCATTTAATCTCTTTGGACCTCAATTTCCTTATCTGTAAAATAAGAAAGTTCTTCTAGACATTTTCTTGTAATTCTGATGTGTGATATCTGTGACTGACCCTACCACACAACTTTAATTGAGCCCCAGGTTCTTTATTAATCAAATGGGGATGAGAATACTTAAGCTGCCTTCATAATGACGTTGTTGTACAATTCAACACTGTGTGAAGTCAAAAAGAGCTAGATAGAGATGAGTTGATTATTGTTGTTGTTTTTATGGAAACCACACTTACTACAGCTACAGAAATTACCTACAGGCACTCAAATACGTGGATGATCAGATTGAAATGCATGTGTATTTCAATTAAGTTGGGCGAAAGGTTGGCTGACTTTGGCAAATAGTAGCCCATGCTGACCCAACTACAATGTTGATTGTGCACACAAAACAAGTAATAACATCATACCAACCCTGCTTTGTAATATTCCAGTTTTACCCTTTTCTGCTATCAGTTCTATGTCTCCTTATCTTACCACTGCAGTGGTCTCCATGAATTCATTTTATGGAACCCTGATATAGCTGCTATACCATATTAGGAAGGTAATCAGCATCAGTAAAGAAGGAAGAATATAAAATGTATTTTAACTAAAACAACAATTTTATGTATTTTGGATAGTCTGCTTCAAGAGAGCCATAGGATTCTTTTAATGGAACAAGCAAATGTGTTATTGGATCTTCTTAACTCTTTCACTTATAAATCTCTAACTTTAGCTTAAAAAAAATCAGAGGATCACAGAGACTTGTACCATTCCTTATCCAGTCTCTTCATTTTATAGATGAGGAAATGGGACACAAAGATCACAAGGTGAGTATCTAGCAGACTAACATTTAAGTTCATCCTCTAACTGTACATCTCTCTCTCTTATCACTGTATCAATAACTCAATTTGAATCTTCAAATATTGGAATAAAATATATAGTTAAGTCAATAGAAAGCTATCACCAATAAGCAAAGATATAAAAAGGCTGAATAGCATGCTAGAAAGAGAACTGGGCTCTTTACAAGAGACTGGGCTCATGCCCTGATTCTATTACTCTTTACTTGTGTGACCACAGACAAGTCATTTTATCTCAGCTTTCTAATCTGTCAAACGAGACAATTAGACTAGGTGTTCTTCAGTGTGCCTTTAAGATCTTGGTTATTCAGTAAATCCAAACCCTGAGGGCTTGGAAAGGCAGAAGGAAGGGAGTAGAGCACAAAGTCTGTCAATAATAGTACCCCCACTGAAAGAGGGCAAAAAACCAGCATACAAAGGGTATGAAAACCAAGAGGGAAAACCAAGAGTTCTCATTTCTGGAAAAGGGACATGCCCCTTCACTGAGGACTCCCAGTTTAGGTAAAACACCAAAGAAGAACACACCTAGATTCAGAAAGTCATGGATAGTGAAGCCCAAAGTTAAGAAAAGAGATCAAATGTGCAGGCATCGATAGGAAAAAGGGAAACTCTTATAACATGCACAGAGATGGGGATTAGCAAATACTTGAGTTAGTTGGGTTGTTGAGTGAGTGTGTTGATGCTGGAGTCAAGAAAACCTGAATTTTAATCCTGCCTCAAATACATATTAGTTACATGACCTTAGGCCAGTCACTAAACCTTTCTCTGGCTCAGTTTTTTCCTCTATAAAACAGGAATGATAATAATAATAATAATCTATTTGCCTTTGAGTTGTTCACCAAGGCTCTATGCTAAGCCCTCTTTTCCTCTCTCTCTAAATTTCTTCCCTTGATCTCATTCTTTCCTATCTGTTTAATTACCATATTTATTCAGATAACTCCCACATTGTTGTATCTAACCCTAATTTCTTTCATGAACTCTCTTTCTGCATGATCAGGTGCCCACTGGACATCTTTGCCTAAATGTCTCATTGGCTTTTCAAATTCAACTCAAAATGGAACTCAGTCAACAAACATTTATGAAGTACCTACTGTGTGCCACACTCTGTACAAATCCCTGATTATGCTCATAATCTTTCCTCAAAATCTGTCCCCACTCACTTTGTTTTAAAAAGATTTTGTCAAAAGTTCCATTTTTCCTATCATTAAAATCTATAACCTCTGAATCGTCCCCAACTCTTCTTACTTCCTCCCATTTTCAGTCAATTGCTAAGTCCCATCAAGTCTGTCTCCACAGTATTTCTTATACATGTGATTCTGTTTCTGCTCTCACATCCAGCACCCTCGTTCAGTCCCTCAGTACTTCTTACTATACTTACCTATACTGCCATCATAGCTCCTAACACGAGTCTTCGTAATTCCTTATTTATTTGACCATTGTCCTGCTCCTACTGGCTATTAGTTTATTCTAGGAGAAGTAGAAGCAGAAGGATTCAATTAATAAACACCACTCCAGGTCCTGTGGCACTGAAGATGCAAAAATACACAAGAGATAGTACTTCACCTCAAAAAGCTCACAACCTAATAGGGAAAACAATAAGAAAACAAATATGTGCAAACAAGGTATATAGGGCATAAATAAGAAATAATTAAGAGAAGGAAGGCATTCGAATTAAAAGGGGTTGAGAAAGGCTTCCTGTAGGAGATGGAATTTTATTTAGGACTTAAAGGATGCCAGGGAAACCAGTAGGCAGAAATGAGGGAGAACAGTATATGTATATGGGACATCCTCCAGTTTTTCTGTTTCTACAAAAGATTTCAGTACTCCTGGCTTTCAAAGTTCAACTCCTCCAGTGAATTGAGGGGGGAGGATGCATTTAAAAGAACCAATAAAACCTCTGAGTTAGGTTTCAGGTCCCCGTCAGGGTCTATTTGTAAATATTGACCTCCATGGAATGTGTGGTAGTAAACAGGGCTGGTTCCTTGTATACATCCTGGTTTTACAGAACCTCTGAAGGTAAGACTTTGCATTTCCCTCCTTTAATCTTTTTAGCACATGCCAGAAAAGAATGGTCACAAGGGGTAGCAGGGCCTACTAGTGAGGAACCTATCCATCTCTGGCCCAGCCCTGGCCATGCCCAAAAAGTCCGAGCCTGGGCTACAAAAGGATCTTACTAAAGCACAAATCTGACCATGTCACTGCTCTGTTTAAAACACCTTCAGTGAGTTCACATGTCCTTTAGGTTATATTTACAAACTTTTCAGGCTAAGATTTCAGGCCCCTCATACTACCGATCCCTCCTATTTTTTTAGCCTTATATTACAGTCACTCCCCTTCATGCATTCTATATTCTCCTCCACCTAGACTATAAACTGTTGCCCCATGTTAGCTCTCACATCACAAGCCATTCCCATGTATGGAATATACGCCCTCTTTAACTCTAACTTTCAGAATCATTATTTATTCAAATCTCAGCTCAGGTGTCATCTACTACATTAAGCCTTCCCTGATCCTCCCAGTTACTACTGTTGTTTCATCAAATTACCTTGTTATACTTAGCTGTATATTTCTATTTTATCCCTCCAATAGAATGTCACCTCCTCCAAGGTGGCGGATGCTTTATTTTTGTCTTTGTAGCCAGAGTCTTACATCTAACAGGAAGTTAATATATGTTTGTTTATTTGAATTGAATTGAACTCTAAGGTCTCATTCACGTTAAAAAATTATTTAACCTCATTTTTTTCCATATGTGCAATGGGGATAAAGATACTTCTACTGCCATACTTAGGATGGTCTTTAGGACGAGATTAGATGGTATATGAAAACAATTTTATAAACTCTAAAGTAATGTATTTAAATTAGGTGTTTTGTTTGTTTGTTTGCTAGTATTGTATATGTTTACCAAGAAAATAATGGATTTGAAGATGAATAAAAAAGTCAGTCAGTCAACTAGGATTTATTAAGTCTATTATGTACCAGACACTATGCTAAGCACTGGGGATACACAGAAAGGCAAATGACAATCCTTGCTTTTAAGAAGGGTGAGCATTTATAATCTTATAAAGAGGTCAGAAAAAAAAAACAAGAGGATTCAACTAAAATGATCCCTAACATCCCTTCCAAGTCTATAACGATGAATGGCAAGTTAGTGACATACAGGTCATTTGGATTAGAAAATATAGAAAATATATTTTGGGAAATAACAACAGTAAATATTGTGAAAGAGCCTGTGTCAGGGCTTTGAAAGACAAATAGAGAAGCCACCACTAGAATCTGATCCAGTCACTGTGACTTTTTGACTAACTGAAGTTATCTCTTCTAAGTCAGAGTAAATGGTTGGAGCTGTGTTGTGAGAGGATGAGGTCCCCTTGAAAAGCACAGCTCTTCAAGCAAAGGTTAGAAGAACATTTGCCAGGAACATTGTAAGGGGTATTCCTTAACTGGTGATGGTATTAGAGCATCTCAAAAGTAATTCATATAGTCTTGGAATTGGAAGAGATCATAGAGGCCATCTAATTCATCCCCCTTCTTATATAAGAATCCCCTCTACAAAATTCTTTCTACTAGAAAAAAAAGCAATTATCTATTCTCCACTTCAATACTTTCAAGGATGGAAGAACACATTCCACTCCTCTAGCTTGAGGCATCCTATTTTGAATAAATAGATCTAATTGTTAAGGACTTATTACTTTTATTTAATTCAATTCAATAAGGATATAGTAAGTGCCTACTAGGTATAGGGCACTGAACTGACCTTTGAAGCATTAGACTTCATTCTGCCCTATACAGCTAAATCCCTCCCTACTCAGTGATTCTATGATCCCTAAAATTCAAGTTTTTCTACAAGCCACTTAACATAGTAAAAACAATTGGCTCAGGAAAGATAGCTGTCCTAGGACTGAGAGCCAGAAAGGACCTTTGAAGTCATCTAGTCCAATACCCTCATTTCTAGTTGAAGAAACTGGAGTCCATAATGGCTAATGACTTGCCCAATAGGAAGTAAGCGAGAGAGCCAGTATTGAAACCCAGATCCTGTGACTCCAAATCTACATTATTTCTACAGCACAACATTGATAGTTCTTATGTATAGCATTCAAGAGCTTTGAAAGATAAACAAAATTTGGAAAGACAGTAATGTCAAATAAGAAGCCATTTGAGTACAAATATTCACTAAGTGTCTCTTACTTGCATAACATAGTCTAGACATCAAGAAGAGACCAAAAACAAACAAAAAGAAAAAACTGTGATTTCCAGTTTTGCTGTCTAGGAGATTAAGCAGTTTAACAACAGCTGCTTGACAGTGACTCCAAACCATAGCTAACCCAAACTCTCTACATCCTGCATATGGATGTGTCTATTTATCTAAAGAAAGGTTATTTATGGTGTTTGAAAGTGCTGTGTGAAATACTCAGAAAAATCAGGCCAGGGAAATAAGAGTTTTCAGCAGTCACTCTTCCCTCTTAACAGGATTGTTGCTGTTGTTCAAAATGCTAGTCTCTCTCTGTTTTCAAAGTATATTTTAGATATATATCAAAATAAACACAGAGGACTGCACAGCTAATTGTGACCTCAGCATTATGTTTCCCTGCTGAATACAGAAAGATGTCAGAGCATGAGCTAGAGACACATTGCCTGGAGGACAGCTACTTAAGCTTTTTGTGTGGTAAAAGCTGATGTTTTTTAAATCTCCCTTTTTTGGCCATTTTTCTCTTGGGAGGTATAGAGGGGTGGGAAAAATAGGAAGGGCTACAAAGCTTAGAGTATTGAATACAGTTTGGGTAGGTTAGAACTCTCCATTCTAATCTGGACTCTTAACACCTAAATGTGAATCCATTTTATTCTGTGAAGGTTCTATGAGTTAGTGTAAAAATCATAAATTAAGATTTTAGACTTACTTTTTAAAACTTTGTACCACCTACACATTACAGAGGATATGCTCAAAATATTAAAAATGCACCAATTAGTTATGTGATAAGTCTTATTTATCTTGCTTAGAGGGGATCATTCAATGAAGGGGCATAGGATCATAAGACTTAAAGCTGGAATAGAGAAAGAGTATCTAGTCCAATCCCTTTCTTTTATACAGAAAGAAAGTCTCACAAACATAAAGTGACTTGCCCCAATCACATAACAAATAGAATTTCAGAGCTGAACAGGACCTTGAAAATCAAGTCCAACTTCCTCATATCTTTTCTTAAGCTCTAATTTTACATATAGTGATGCTGAGATCCAGAGGTAGAGAATTACTTTTCCTAGGTCACATAAAAAAATAATTGGGGAACCACGACTAAAATCCCTGCAGGTCTTTTGACTTTAAATCAAATGTTCAGTCCATTACATCATGATGCTCATCCCCTCCTCTATCAACTGTTTAGAAAAATTTAATGTCAATGGATGTCTTTAACAATTGCAAGCTAAATCATAAAAACAAACTTACAAGTGTTGAGATAAGAATTGATTTTCAAGCCAGGTATAGCAATGAGGCAGCTAGACCAGGAAGGCAAAATATTTAAAATGTAAATTAATATAAAACGGTTTTGTTGAACTTTATCTAATAAGCTGTAATCATCAACTCACTGGAAATCTATAGGCTTGAATAACCAGATGAGCATGTATACAACGGCCATAATAATATAAATGAAAGCAAGATTAAACAGCATCAAAATTCAGATCAAATTCAATGAACAATCCCAGCTTCAGTAGAATAATGATGAAAGCCACTCCTCTTATCTTATTAGAAACATGGTAGAGTCCAGGTATAAAATGTTATATACTCTGCCAGAGGAGGTCACTATGACAGTTTTTTTTCTTTCAATTATTTTTCTTTCTTTTTCAGAAGAGAGGGTCTTCCCTCCCTCCTTCTGCTCTTTCCCTCCTTCCTTTCTTCCTCCCTTTCTTCTCTCCTTCCTTCCTCCTTTCCACAAAATTCATTGAGTCATTGCTATGTGCAGAGGACTGTTACCCTTCCTCCATTTCTAAATTAATTTCCAGTAAGATAAGAAGACATTTAAAAGGAAGCAAAGCCTTTCTTAGACAAGAAGCTGCTTCTACTCTTCCTATATAGCAGGAACCAATGACTGGTTCCAAGGGTGTGGTGGGCCAGACTTTTGGAGTTTTGTCTACAGAGTCACTCACTACAGAAATAGGATACTAAGAGAGCTATTACAGAATTTGTTGTTAGGGGGATTTGAAGAAAATCAAAAGATTCTTCTCTTTCATGAAGAGCATATATATGGTTCTACCTGCACTCAAACAGATGGAAAAGATGATTAATTCATCAAACTATTGATTCTGTAAGGAAGAATAAACAATAGCAAACATATACACATAAATACACACACATATATACACACATATACACACATACCTCCCTAAGGTTTACTTTCATAATGACTGGATTTTTCATGTTCTGGGGATTTCAAGTTATTATCTTAGTGTGAAAATGACAAAGTGTTAAAGTTTAAAACATTAACATCCTCTTAAGTCTTTCCCACACAGCTCTTCCCCTACACACACTTTCTGGCTGGATACATGTTTGCAATGCCCATTAACATTAATGTGAGTCAAATGGGGTTTCCCAGAGAGAAAGGACCTCCGGGAAAGTATTGTCCAGATGTTATAATGGCAACAGCCT
Organism: Phascolarctos cinereus; assembly: GCF_003287225.1. Lineage (NCBI taxonomy): Eukaryota > Metazoa > Chordata > Mammalia > Diprotodontia > Phascolarctidae > Phascolarctos > Phascolarctos cinereus. The sequence goes on from NW_027555625.1 coordinate 195,195,566, forward strand.
ATCTTAATATTTTCTGAAAGTCCTATTAACGGAAAATAAATTGTCTGAATTACAGTTTATGTTGGGCTCATGGATATCAAGGATGACTGAAATTTATATTAAGTACACTCAAAGCCCTGCTTGGAAAAAAAAATCTGTTTAAACATCCTTTTTGCCAGTTGCAGAACCCTTTCTGCAAAGATTAATTTTTGAAATTGCAAAGTAATTATAACTATCAGATGCTCCTATCAGGCCCAAATGCTGACTCAAAAGCTAGATCACTATCTCAGTGAGATTAGCTGCAAATTTAAATGATTATTGATTGAGTGTTTGAACCAAGCCTTAGGTAAAAATGCTTCTTTGAGAATGCAGCCTGAAAATTACATCCAGTCCATTGATTAAGGTACCCACTAGAAATAAAATTAAGCTTTTACTTGGTCTACTGATTCTGACTTTAGTTTTGTGAAACACACACACACACACACACACACACACACACACACACATCCAACCTTTTCAATATAGGTGTTCATTATCCAGTTCATTATGGTGAAGCTTATAATAAACTTTATAGCTTTTTTTAATGGAGAGCTAAAGTTTTCTATGCAATAAATATTCTAAAAAAAAAAATTCACTGGTATCAAAGTTAAGTAAATGAATACCCACAGACTCAAGGATAGTGTGACTGATTTCAGTGTGCTTAATCCTAAAAGCAGTTTTGGGTTCTTTGAAAAGAGAAATACTCAATGGGGGAAAAAACATGAGGATGAAATCATCATTTACAAATCTTCAGCATTCATCTAGCAATTTGGGTGGTCTTGACTGTGGTCAGACGATGTAAATTGAAATAAACTCACATACCAGGGGCTGAATAGATCTGATGGTATCTTCTTTAAACAGAGCTAAGTGACTGTCCAATGTTTGTGCACCCGTCTACAAGAAACCACTTAAATGGAGTAAATGGTGTTTAGGATGTCTCTAAAGATTTCTCTGATCCAAAGAAAATATTTAAGAAATCTCAGGATTCATAGATAGAAGCATGGATAAGTTCCTTCATTCATTTTGAAATAATCACCAAATGCTATGGTGTGACTCATTTTTTCTAGATAAGATTCATTTTAAATGAAAAAAAAATTACATTGTTTTTAACAAAATCTTTCTATAATGTTAATACCTTAACAATCCCTTTAAAACTCTATCAAGGAAATCCAGCAGCATTTAGCATCCATCCTTTTTCCCTTTTCTTTCTCTTTCTTTCTTTCTTTATTCCTTCCTTCCTTTCTTCCTTTTTTTCTTTCTTCTTTCTTTCTCTTCTTAATTTTATCTTTTCCCTTTCTTTTGCTCACTCCCTAAATACCTTATTTCATTTGTTTCTTTTCTTTCCTCCTCTTTCTTCATCAATTCCTTTCTTTTTTATTTCATTTTCATTTCTTCCTTCCTTCTTTCTTTCCTTCCTAACTGCCTTCCCGCTTTCTTGTCTTGTTTCTCAGGTACCTCCTTACAATTCCCAATCACCAACATCCCCTATGGTTCCCATACTGACCCGTTTCTAGGCTTCCACATTACCCAAACTCCCTCATTTTTCACTGTACTTAATGTTCTGCCAAAAGTAGTCTTAGTTCTTAGTAAGTTGTAAGAAGTGAGTGAGAAGAGGGGTGAAAAAGGAAAGAAGGGGAATGATTAGATCTCAGGGTAGAAAGAAATCCCTTAGCACACTATATAAAAAGGAATTGGGAAATCTTATTGTGTGACAGGTTAAAAATGGGAATTGGGGCATGAATGTCTGAAAAGGAGATTGGCTTGGGATATGGTAGGTTCAGGAACATCAGGAGTCCAGTAGCAGAGATTTGTCATTCCCAGGTACCAAGGGAGATCAGTTCCTGATCCAATCTAGCATAAGAGAGGGAGAGGCCATACAAGGATCTGAGGGAGGTACTCTCCCCTTGGCTGCTTCAAAGAACAGAGTAAGAAGCTCGGATTTGAAGCTGGGGAATAGCAGCTACAGTTGTAGCTTCTGAGTCAAAGAAAACTCTAGCTAAAATTATTCAGTCTGGAAGGAGAATCCAGCATTTAATTTCAGTCACAGACCATTGATTCCAGTCAGGAAGAAAGATGAATCTAGCAACTAAGAATGACTGGACAGCAGCAAAGGTACTGGAAATGCCCCAGCCCTGTCTGCAGCAGAGTTCAGATCATATAAATTCTTGCTCAAAATCACTTGACAGAAACCAGAATCACCCACCAGACTCCCCACCCCTATTGAAAAAGCATCAGTTCTGGAAAGGCAACTTAATGTAGTGGATAGATCACTAGCCCTAGAGTCAAGAAGACCAGGGTTTATCATCCCACGCTAGTGGAATAAGGTAATTGTGTGACCCTCAAGCAATTCACGTTACTTCTCAGGCTCAGTTTCTTTATCCTTAAAATAGAGATAATAATGTCATTTGCCTTTCAGGGTTATTTTGAATAACAAATGAGAGCTGGTAGGTAAAATGCTAAACAAGCCTTAAATTTCTATATAAATGTGAGCCATTTTTACCTCTCTTTACCTTTTTTTCCTTCTTCCTTTCTCCCTTTTTTACTTCTTTCTTTCCTTCTTTGTTTCCTTCCTTCCTTCTTTCCTCCCTATATTCTTCCTTTCCTTCATTTCTGTCTCCCTGACTTCCTGCTTCCCATCATCCATCCCTCCTTCCCATCTTCCCTCATTCCTATCTTTCTTTCCTTTCTTTCCTTCTCTCCTTCCTTCCTATTCCTCCCTTCCTTCATTCTTCTTTATCTCTTTTCTCCCTCCCTCCTTTTATTTCTACCTTCTTCCTTCCTATCTCCCCTTCCTTCCTCCCTTCCTCCTTTGCTTTCCTATCCTTTCCTTTTCCTTTTTCTTTTCTTTCCTTTTCCTCCCTCCCTTGCCTCCTTCCCCCCTCTTTTCCTTTCTTCTTTCCTTTCTTCCTTCCTTCTTCCCTTCTTCTGTTCCTTCATCCATCTCTCCCTCTCTTCCTTTTCCCTCCTTTCCTTTTTTCCTCCCTCCTTTCCTTTCCTTTTCTGTCCTTTCCTTCCCTTCTCTTCCTTTTCTTTCTTTCCTTCATTCCCTCTCTCCTTTCTTTTTCCTTCCTTCCTGTTCCCCTCCCTCCTTACCTTTCATTTCCTTTCCTTCCCTTCTTTTCTTTCCTTATTCATTCCTTCCTGTTTCCATCCTTTCCTGTTTTTTCCTTACCTTTCTTTTCTTTTCCTTTCCTTCATTCTCTTTTTCCCTTCCTTTCCTTCCTTCATTCTTTCCTTTTCTTTTTTCCTTCCCTCCTTTCTCATGGACAAATGGCTGAAAATCAATATTTGAAAGACAGCAAGAGATTTTTCCCACTTTTATTTAAAGAGATTGTAAGGAAGAGAAGTTATTCTTGTAATCTTACTGTCTTTATTTCTCTAGCTTCAATGACCTAACACATTTTTAAGGGTAAATCCCGGACAGAAGATTAGCTTCATAAAAAGGGGGTGAGGGGGAGGAATCTGGAGTGATGGATAATCAGTCTGTCTTTCAGCACTCAAATTAATATTGGTATCTGTCTGTCTTTCCCTCAAATAAAACTGTCTTTATTATTTTTGCAGCTGGAAATGGAGTAAACCTAACAATTAATTTTTAGACATAGGAGTTAAGTTGAAATCTCAGCTTTATCATTTACTACTTGAGTGACTTTGGACAAGTCACTTAACTTCTCTGGTCTTCTGCAAGATGAGGGAGCTGGGCTACATGGACTCTGAGCTAACTTCACTCTCTAATGTAAAGATTCTCTGCCTGCATAGACTGATATTCATAGTTCAAGCTGGAAGGTAATACAGACCAAGAAGAAATGGAGATCCAGCCAAAAATTTCAAGGATAATTTGAATAGGGATTAGAGGAAGCAGTATACAGAGGAGGAAGAGAAGAATATATAGAGAGATGGAGTAATTAATGCCTTCACGGTTGGTATGAGCCAGAGTGAAACTTAGCTAGTCACTACAAAAGGAGTAGAACCTGTGACCTCAAGGCCATATCTGCCCCTCTAAGTCCTCAAGTGTGGCCCGTTGACTTAATCCAAATTTCACAGAACAAATCCCCTTAATAAAAGGATTCATTCCATAAAACTTGGACTTAGTCAAAAGGCCACACTGGAGGACCTGGAAGGCTATATGTGGCCTCCAGGCCACAGGTTCTCCACCCCTGCTTAGAGGGAAACATAAGGAGTTCAGTTTTGGACATATTAAGTTTAAGATGTCCACTTGACATCCAGTACAAAATGTCTGAAAGGTAGTTAGAGATTTGAGAGTGATGGTAAGCAGAAAGGTTGGGACAAGACGGGCAGATTTCAGAATCATCAGCATAGAGATGATAATTAAATCCAAGGGAGCTGATGAGATCCCCAAGTGGTGTAGTATGTAGGGAGAATAAATGAGGCCCACCACAGAACCCTGAAGGACAGTTAGAAGGCTTGATCTGTAAGAGGATGAAGCTGTAAAGGAGACAGAGATGGAGCAGTCAGATAGGAAGGACCAGAACCAGGAGAGAAAGGTGTCCCAAAAAGCTAGAGAGGAGTATCAAGGAGGACACAGTGATCAACATGAATGCCAAAGGCTACAGAGAAGTCAAAAAGAATGAGGGTTGAGAAAAGGCCATTGGATTTGGCAACTATAAATTCATTAGTGACTTTAGAAAGAGGAGTTTCAGTGGACTGATAAACCCACTTGGAAGCCAAAGTATGAGAGATTAAGAAGCGCGTGACAGGAGAGAAAGTGAAGGCACCTTTTATAGATGGTGTTTTGGGGGACTAGTTTAGCTAAAAAGGGCAGAATATATATAGGACAATAGTTAATGGGGATGGAAAATCAAGTGAGGTTTTTTTCAGGATGTGGAGAAATGGGTATGACTATAGACAGTAGGTAATGAGCCAGTAGAGCAGGAGAGATTGAAAATCAGTGAAAGAGTAGGGATGACAGAGGAAGCAGTCTGTTAGGGAGACAAGATGGAATGAAATCACTTGAATAAGTATAGGGCTCAGCCTTGGTAAGGAGCAAGGAAGTCTTGATTTCAAATCCTGCCTCAATCACTTACTACCTTTCTAACCCTAAGTGAGTTATTTAACCTTCTTCAGAAAGACTAATCTTCATTTGTTCAAATCCAGCCTTAGACTTTCACTGGCTATGTCACACTGGGCAAGTCACTTAATCCTGTTTGCCTCAGTTCCTCATCTGTAAAATGACCTGGAGAAGGAAATGACAAACCACTCCAGTATCTTTGCCAAGAAAACCCCAAATGCGGTTGTGAAGAGTTGGACACAACTGAAACAACTGAACAACAACTAAGAAAGAATAAGGAGATAGAAAACAACCTGACCCAGGATATAACCCCAGGAAAACGACACTAAAAGGTCAGGAGACACATTAATATCTATCAAAGGAGACAGAAAAAGAAAGCCAAGTTTAGTATCCCCTGTGAAACAATAAATTTATCATTTAAGCTCTCTAATCCTCAGTTTTCTCATTTGTAAATTGGGCATGATGGCATGCCAGGACTATCCTCACAGAGTTGTTGAGGAGACCTTTGTAAACCTTCAGTCATCACATGCACTGTGCTTGCTGTTACAATCTCTGGAAGTCAATTTATCACTGCATCTGGGGCCATCTCCAGTTGCCCTCATCTCTACTTGTCACTGGACCAAGATGGTTAAGGAGGAAAGAGTGAGGCTGATGATTTTGCACAGCCCTGACTCACCTAAATCCAATTCACTTGCAAGTCATGACATCTCCTTCCTGATGTCATGGTCCTTTTCGAGAATGAAGGACAAACAACAACATTTGAGTGGATAAAATGCTCCAAGCCCATGGACTGGGAGTGCCTCAGAATTACTCAATAGGTTCATGAACTTATAAATAAATAAACATATCTTCTATTAAATAAATTAATTCAGTATCATATATGTATTGATTACCAATTTTTAAAACATGTAGATCATTCATTCATTCAATAAATATTTACTAAGGGCCAACTGTGTGCCAGTCACTGTGTTACACACGGGATAGAAAAAGAGGCAAAAGATAGTCATTGCCCTCAAGGAGCTTATAATCTAATGGAGAAGACAATATGCAAACAAATACACATATATGTGTGTATATATTTATATATATACAAAGCAACCCATATACAGGATAAATTGTAGGTAATTAAATGAGAAACAGCATTGAAATCGTGTAGGGTTGGGGAAGGGATAATTAAAGGAGGGATGGCGCTAAAATCAAGTGGGGTTAGGAAGGTAGGATTTTAGTTGGGATTTAAAGAAAAACAGAGAGGTCAGTAGCTGGAGTGAAGGAGGAAGAGCATTCCAGACCTAGGAGGCAGCCAGGAAAAAAAAATGCCTAGAAATGAGAGATGGCGTGCCTTAATCAAAGCAAAGATGTCAGTGTCACAGGATCAAAGAGTCCATGTAGGAGAGAAACATATAAGAAGACTGGAGCAGCCAGGTGGTACAGTAGATAGAGCACAGGCCCTGGAATCATGAGGACCTAAATTGAAATCTATCTCAGATACTTACTAGCTGTGTGATTATGGGGCAAGTCACTTGACTCTGATTGCCTTAAGGAAAAAAACAAATGAAAACAGAGTACTGGGAATGTAGGAGGGGAGGGATATTTAAAAGCATTACCAAATTCACAATTTTTTTTCCATAAGTGTTTTTTCAATCAGTAAATACTGAGGCAGCAAGTAAAGTGGAAAGCATATGGATTTAGAGATGACCTAGGTTCAAATTCTAAGTACCTATGCGACTTAGCCTAAATCACTTCTCCTTCATTCCCAATTTCCTCATCTTTAAAATGAAGGGTGGAAGACTCAGTGATTTCTAAGGTTTCTTCCAGCTCTTTCTATGAACATATAACAGTATAATAGAAATAGAACTACTTTCATGTCTATGTCATTTTCCAGTGTTAAAAAGAGGTACTTATTACTGAAACAGAAACAAGTTGAGTACCAACTGGACTCCAAGATCTCAAATGCTCCTTGCATCTCTAGAGCTATAAACTTTCTTCGTTGGCCAATCACAGAGCTACTATCAAGGAGGAAAGGGATCATTTTCCACCAACAGCATCCATAAGTCTGTTCTGCCTGGAATATCTGAGAAGGAATATTATTATTACAAGTCAAGCCAGATATGAATATTTAACCTTTCCGATGCTGAATGATTTAACAGATGCCTCTGCAGTGTCTTAGGCAATATGCTCCCTTCAGGGCCTAATAAAAATAAGTCCCTATTAGTATTCAACAACAGCAGAAATACAAAGCTGCTTCTAGTCATTCTGGAGTTAGTGGCTCCTGTTTCTTGGATAATTTCTGACCTAGCTTTGAAATTAATTAGAAGTTTCACATACAATGCACACACACACACACACACACACACACACACACACATCATTGAGCCACAGTCAGTTAGCAATCAAAGAGTTAATCATTGGCCCATAAGTATTTCCAAGCCATCTACTACTGTATGGTTAATGGTCCAGATGTTCCTGAGGAGACTTGTTTACAAGGATTTTTTTTAGTACATGGCATATTAGCATCCCATTTTAATGAATTCCATAAATAAAAGATGATGAAATGCCAGTGTTTTGCAAACTGTCTAAGGTTAGCTTCATCTCACAATCTGGCTACAGGCTTCATATAGGCAGCTTTTTATATTCCCTCTCCCTCCTCTCCTCCCCACCCCAAGCATCATCTTCTGAGGTGATGTTATTTTGGACTTAATAGAAGAAGAAGAAGAAGGGGGGGGGGAGCAGTGTATCACTTTCCTTACCGAAAGGAAAACATCCAGCCAACTTTATTCCATCTTACCCCGTGCCTCAGTTTCATCAATTACATTGAGAGGAACTGATTATAAATTGATCATATCTAATAATGGAAAATGGCAACTTTTTTTTTAATTGAGGGAGGGTGAGTAGGAGAAATTGCGTTTTGGGATACATTCAAGGTTATTGCGTTCATCTGCTAACTGAAGTCAGAGCACTCAATACCTGATTGATGCTGTTGGTGTCAAGTGTTTTCCTTCCTCTCCCAGTGATTGATTGAATTTTTAGACTTTTATTACAGATGTGTACATCACACTTTTGTTTCAGTAATTAATAATAATAATAATAATAGATATTCATATAGCACATTAAGGTTTGCAAATTGCTTTACATACATAATCTCATTTGAGTTAGAAATCCACAGGCATTTATTATTCACATTTTTCAGAAGAAGGTTTGCAGCTCAGAGAAACAAAACAACCTGAACATCTACACACAGCTAGAATGTACTAGAAGTGGGATTGAAACCCATGCCTCTTTTACCTCCAGTTTTGGTACACTTTTCAGTAGAAAAGTGATTTGCAAACATAATAAATTCCCTGTAAGTATAGAAGGTGAGGCAGCCTGGTGGAACACTTATTATTGAGACACAATTTAACCCTTCCTAATCTGGCTCCCACCTAGACTTGCTGATTAATTTCCCATCATTCCTCCTCAGAACTCACTGCTCCAATTAGACAGATCTACTTGCTGCTTTCCCCAGGAGCAGTTTGTCTCCTTCTCTGTTTATTGTCTGCATTCTTCCTCCTCCCCTCTACCTCTTGGAACCTGGAGCCTCCTTCAAGGCTCTACACAGGTGCCATTCCATTCACAAGTCCCTTTCTGATCCCTCCAGAATATATTTTACATTTGTTTATCTATACATGTCATCTCCTCCCCAGTAGGATATAAGCCCCTTGAGGGTGGAACTGGTTTTACAATTGTTTTTAATATTTCCAAATCCTAACAAAATGCCTTAGTAAATGTTTAATAGTAGGTGTTTAATAAGTATTTATAAAATATGATGAACATAGAAATTTGGAGTCAGAAGACAAGTTAAAGTCTTCTTTGCCACTTGCCATCTATGTAGGGCAAGTCACTTCGTCTCTTGGCCTTAGTTTCCTCAAACACAAAATTATAATAATATTTATGTAAGTTACCTTATCTTTTTTGTGATAAAATCAGTTATAAATATTAAAGCACTAATCCAGAGAAAGAACTGATAAAATAGAAGTATATATAGAATAATTTTACATGTATACATATTTGTGTCTAATGTGGCCATCTCTAAGGTAGTGTGGTGGGGTGGGGTGGGAAGAAAAAAAGGAAAAAAATTACATGATAACTTTATTTTATATTTAAAAGGAATAGCAAGTTGTACCGAATAGATTTGCAGTTTCATGCGCGATCATCTTTTTTTGTTCTATTGTGTTATGGAAATTCTTCTTTTATTTCACAAATTAAAAATAAAATAAATATAATTTTAAAAAATGAAATAAATTTAATCTTCATTATTAAAAACAAAGCATTATAAACACATGAACTATTATTGTTGTCTGAGCCTATTTCCTCAGATGTAAAAATGAGGCTAATACAACACTACCTTCCTCACAGGACAGTTTTGAGGGCCAAATGAGAAAATATGTGCACAAAAATATTGCAATTACTAATGTTCCTTTAATGTGTGAGCTACTCACATGTAACCAGCTAGAGAATATTTAGTGGGGGTGGGGCAGAGTGAGATCTAATGAAAATATTAATAGACTAAGAGCTGTGGTATCAAACACGCAAATGGATATGGGATTGAATTGATCTGTGTGTTTCTTCCAACAATGAAGATTTCACCCTGTCCATTACTTCCCATGGAGTACTACTCTTCTCCATGGCCTCCTATATATTCACTATAAAGGGCACATGTAATAAGGTAGAGTCCCTCCTCTTTTTCTCAACTATGCATCCCACAAAAACCTCTTCACCAGTGAAGTTCACTTCATCCCGTACTACTTACTCACATTGAAAGTACCCTCATCCCTACAGTCTCTTCCTTCACTCGGCTTATTTCTCCCAGAAGAAGCCTCTATGTCAAGGAAGATATCTGGGTCAGTCTTGTCTCCAGTCCTCTCTAGAATGCACTCTGGACTTTGTCCACCATGTACCCATGCAGGCTTGCCCCTCTGCATTGCCCTTCACAAACTTTTCAGCTTCCTTTTATGTGCTTTCCTCAACTATTAGAATGTAACCTCCTTGAGGACTGGGATTGCCTTTCTTTATATCTTTTTTTTATTCCAAGCACTTAGCACAGTGCCTGATACTAGCAAGTGATTAATGAATGTTGTTGACTGGTTGATTTGATTTGATTTGATTTGATTTTCTCCTGACATTGTAAAGATCCAAGTAAAACATTCTGGCTCTCCCTCTGTCATTTGTTGCCCATTTGATGTGACTAGTTTATCTTCTCCTGTCAAATGCTTCCCTGATGACATATTTTAGTTCTATTCTTCAAATTTCCTCCTTGGTTAAAGGATGTACCTTGCTCATTCCTATCTTGTGCTTCACCATTTCCATAAGTGTTATATTCATTTTCAAACCCTCAAAGACTTGTTTTTTTTTCTTTTCTCAAAGAAACACAACAACAATGGTAACATATTTATATCAAAAATCTGGGCCTTTAATTCCAAGAGAAGTTTGGGGTTTGGGGTCCATCATAAGTTTGCCTGAACATAGCAAAGATATGCAACAAGGATACAAAGGCACTTAGCTTCTTCAGAAGGAATGGAAACTTGCCTGATCATCAGGGAAAGATATGGTGAAGGACATAGTGACTGACATGGTCTTCAGAATTCTACCAATCCAAAGGGGACCAGAATGACCTTAGCTAGTAACTTTTATGCCTTTAAGTAATTAGGAAGCTACTTCAAGGAGTCTGGAACCAATCTGGACCCAGCAGTGGGTTTGGTTCCTTTAAAAAGAAAACTAGTCCCTGAGGAAGGCAGGAAGGAAGAGGGGAAAGGGGGAAGAAGGAAAGGGAAGAAAAAGAGAATGAGGGAAGGGAGGAAGGAAAGAAGAATTTGGAATTACCCTATGTTATGGATGAAAGAAACTGCACCATGGAAATGCTGGTAGATATTAGGCCTGTCATTGGGTCATTAAAGGAATTCTGCAATTTCTTGAAAGCAATTCAGCCTACCTTACTCTTTTTGTTCTATTCTGGGTCCAATTATATGTTTGCTTCTACCGTCTATTCCAGATATACAAAATGGTGGACAATCTCTAAACATCATACAATCAAATGTACATTAGAATCTAGGCCACATAAATTCTTCTTCTATGTGGCCTTTCCTTTGTGGAGGATAATGCAAAAATCTACTGAGTGGTTGCAAATTTCTTTTTCTTTATTTTATTTTATTTAATTTTAATTTTTTGCAAGGCAATTGGGGTCAAGTTATTTGCCCAGAGTCACACAGCTAGTAAGTGTTATATGTCTGAGGCTGGATTTGAACTCATGTCCTGTGCTCTATCCACTGTGCCATCTAGCTGCCCCTAGTTATAAATTTCTTACATAAGACTCTTGTAGTATCTAAGAGTTACTGTATCTACAATGTGTGATTTGCTGATTTTTACACTGTTAAGAGTGTAATAAAGTATACTTAACAAAAACTACATTAAATACTAATAACTGATATTTACATAGTGCCTTCAAATTTGTAAATCATTAAAGTTTTAGAATTCTTGGTGCTATCAGAAAAAAAGACAAGAATGGAGGGAGGAAAGGAGGATTGGCAAGGAAAGAAAGGGAGGGAATAAAGGGAAGAGAGGAAGCAGGAGAGAGGAAGAGAATCTTTCCTTGACAGAAAACCATGCCACATGTGCTAAAGAGACTTAATGCAACCCAAAGTGAAACTATTTGATTTAATTTTTCCATCACTGCTAGTGCCATATCTTCTCTTTATTTTGTCTTTTAATTTTGATTTTTATCCTTATTCTCCAAGTCAGGGCAGAGACTAATAGAGTTTTGTCAAGATAATTCATTGGTCATAGCAAAATGCTTTTTTTTTTTACAGCCCAAAAGGCAACTCTATACATGGAAATCACCAGATGGTCACTATCAAAAGCAGACTCATTATATACTTTGCAGCCAAAGGTGGAGAAGCTCTACAGAATAAGTTAAAATAAGACCTGGAGCTGACTGTGGCTCAAATCATGAGCTTCTTATTGCAAAATACTCAACTGAAGACAGAATTCAAGAAAATAGCAAGGAGAAATAAGATTTTCTTAAATATGCAATGCAAAGAAATAGAAGAAAACAATAGAATGGGAAAGACAAGAGTACATTCAAGAAAATTAGAGATATCAAGGGAAAGGTTCATGTAAAAATTAGCATAATAATAAAACATAAATGGTAGGGACTTAACAGAAGCAGAAGAGATTAAGAAGAGATGGCAAGAATATATAGAAGAACAAGACAAGAATGATCTTAACATCACTGAAAATCACAATAATGTGGCTACTGATCGAGAGCCAGATGTCCTGGAGAATGAAGTCAAATGGGCCGTAGGAAGCATTGCTAACAATAAGACTAGTGGAGGTGATGCAATTCCAGCTGACCTATTTAAAACCATAAAAGATGATACTGTTAAAGTGCTACACTCAATATGCCAGCAAATTTTGAAAAGTCAATGGTAGCCACTGGATTGGAAAAGATCAGTTTACATTCCCAGCTAATGCCAAAAAATGTTCAAATTACTGAATAATTGAACTCATTTCACATACTAGTAAGGTAATACTTAAGATTCTGCAAGCTAGGTTTCAGCAATGTGTAAACCAAGAATTATCAGAAGAGCAAGCTTGTTTTTGAAGAGGCAGAGACCAAACTGCCAATATTTACTGGAATATGGAGAAGGCAGGAGAGTTCCAGAAAAAAAACCTACTTCTGCTCAATTAATTGTAGTAAAGCCTTTGACTCTGTGGGTCACAACAAAATGTAGGAAGTCCTCAAAGAGTTGGTAGTAGCAGATCATCTTACTTGTCTGCTAAGGAACCTGTATGTGGGTCAAGAAGCATCAGTTAGAACCAAACATGCAACAACTAATTGGTTTAAGATTGAAAAAGGAGTATGACGAGGCTATACATTGTCCCTTATTTATTTAAGTTATATACAGAATACATTATGTGAAATGCCAGGCTGGATGAATCAAAGCCAGAATTAAGGTTGTCAGGAGAAATGACAACAACTTCAGATTTCCAGACAATACACTCTGATGGCAGAAAGTGAAGAATTAAGCAGCCTCTTGATGAGGATAAAGAGGAGAGTATAAAAATTGGCTTGAAGCTTAACAGAAAAAAAAAACTAAGATCTTGGCAATTGGTTCTATCACTTCCTGGCAAACAGAGAGAGAAGAAATGGAAGCAGTATCAGATTTTATGCTCTTAGGCTCAAGATCACTGGACAGCATACCAAAAACCAGAGACATCACCTTGGCGACAAAGGTCTGTATAATCAAAGCTGTCATTTTTCCAGTATCGTATGGCTGTGAGACGTGGACTATAAGAAAAGCAGGATGCCATAGATTTGATGCTTTTGAATTGTGGTGCTGGAGAAGACTTTTGAGGGTCCCTTGGACAGCAATGAAATTAAATCAGTCAATACCTAAAGAAATCAATTCAGACTATTCCTTGCAGGGCTAAATACTGAAGATTAAATAATTCAGTCACATAATGAGAAGATAGAACTCTTTGGAAAATACCCTGATGTTGGGAAAGATTGAAGACAAAAGGAGAAGGGTAAGGCAGAGGATGAGATAGATGGATAGCACCATGGAAACAATGAACATAAGCTTGGACAGGTCTGGCCCGCTATTGTCCATGGGGTCTGAAAGAGTTGGATAGGACTGAATGACTAAACAGCTACCATGAGAAGCTCACAAAAAGAGGCAAAAGACAGTCCCTGCCCTCAAGGAGCATACAATCTAATGGGAGAGATAACAAACAAATATATACAAATAAACTATATGCATGATAAATAGAAATAAATAACAGAGAGAATCCATTACAATTAAGAGTGGTTAGGGAAGACTTCCTGTAAAAGACAGGATTTTAGCTGAATTAAGGGAAGTCAGTAGGCAGAGATAAGGAAGGAGAACTTTCCAAGCCAGGGGAACAGCCAGAAAAAAATTCCTGGAGCCAAGAGAAGGAGTGTTTGGTTCACAGAACAACTCCTCCATTTGTTTCTCCAAGGAGCCACTATGAGCCAACTTTCCATTTAGCTGCAACTTCCTTAAATCTTTGAGTTTCATTTATGAGAAGAATAACAATATTTGAATGTGATTCAGTTACTCTAATAACATGCTAATCATTAAACAAAGTAGTACAAAAATTCATATTAATATTTCTAGATGATCCTAATAGTATGCAATTATCAGTACTCCCAGATCTCTCTCAGTGACTCTGATTTCCATGGCCAAAGAACTATGGTCCAGCCTGCTATTGATGAGCTTTTCCCTTTGGTGCTAAACTAGTCTTCAGACAGCAGATATGAAATGCCATAGGAACTGTGTTCAAAGGCTTTCCAGCATGGCAAACCCATGACTAAGCCAGAGCCAATGAACTCAGAGCCACCTTCATCATGGCACAATGAGGAATAAGACTAGAACCTTTTTGGATGCTACAGAACATAATGAAGATAAAATTATAAGCATACTTAAGACCTTAAGAATAGAACTCTTCATGGGTAAAAACTAGTTTTATCCTTAAAATATAGAAGCTGAGTATAAAGGATAGCTCAGTTATTTGGCAGTTTAAAAAACCTTGAAAGCCTAGATCCAAACCTGGATTAAGATTGAAACTGAAATGAAAACTTCATAAAGAACAGGATTAGGTCAAAGGGAAATACATGAGGCACAATCTCCTTGACTTCCATCACCAAATTAAGTAGTGAGTATTGTCATGCAGGGATAATGATGAAATAATAATCTGAACATTTTAAATGAAGGCTATAAAAATAATTACAGCCATGTACAATAGGCATCTGGCATTCTCACTAAGCACGGCCTGCCAAAATTAACAGGGACATGCAACACTTGACAATCATTTCTTGACAGAGCAGTTGTTATCTTAGTTCTCTCCCACACCAGATTTATAACTTTTCTGCATCCTAAATCATTTTCATACAAATACTTAAAATGACCACAATTTGTGGATAGAATGTCAAATTAGAACTGGGAAGAGTATTCTACGACAGTTATAGAAATGGATGGAAGTCTTTCAAATCAATCCAGAAGTTTGTGACTCCTTTATTTTGCTCCCAATGGGGAATGAAGTGTGTGAATGGAAAACTATATGTACTATTCTGAGATAGAGAAGTGAAGCCAAAAGGATTAATAGGTCCAGTGGCTCCAACACTGCTGGAAACCCCATAAGTCCTAAGTATTTTACCTTTCCCAGTTCTCCCAACAACACTCAGTTTACAGTTTTTATAGAAAAATTGTTGTATATAGCTCATCATGAATGAGCTTTGGGGTCACCAAAAGAATGGATGAATAATATGTAATAAATGCTGCAGCATACATGTATGTAGCACTGTTTCCATATCTATATATCTATATATGGGGAAGATAGATGGAGCAATAGATAGTGCTTTGGACTTGGAATCAGAAGTAATCTAAATTGAAATCTGACCTCAAATGCTAATTAGTTTTATAACCCTGGGCAAGTCACTTAATCTCTTTTTGCCTCAGTTTCCTTATCTATAAAATGGAATAATAATAATAATATCTACCTTCCAGATTAAAATTAGTTTATATTTATAAATCACTTTGCAATTTTAAGAGACTATATAAATATTATTATTATAATTATTATTAACAACTTACATGGATAGGACTCCTTCACTCCCAGTCTTATTTCATGTTACTACCCTTTCAGTTGCTCTATAATGCAGCTAACCTGCACTACAACCTAGTCTCCAAATTCGGCATTCAGCCTACTGCCTCCCTACACTCACGCAATCCTATTGTGTGAACTATACATGTAGTTTACCTAAGCTATCCCCCATGTCTGTAATATATTTCTTCTTCAACTCCACCTCTATGAATCCTTGTATTTTCCGAGCATCAGCTCCAGCATCACCTTTATTGAGAAGTTTTCTCTTACTCTGTTAGCTGTAAGTGTTCTCTACTTCCCCAAATTCTTTTGAATCTACTTATTTTTATACATGTGATATCTTGCCCCTAAGAAGAATGAAGGTTCCTCGATGGCAATGATTATTTCCTTTTTGTCTTTGAAGATCTCTCAAATTTTAGAAGATAGTAAGCTTTCAATAAATGTTGGTTGAATTAAATATACGTGATAATAAATGCATAGGTAATGCCAATGATGTGGGAAGCAATACTCTACATCTTGGTACATGCTAGATCATAGATTCAGAGCTGGAAAGGACATTAGATGGCATCTAGTTTAAAAGCCTCACTGATTATACAAATCAAGCCTATAATTTACCAAAGAGATTCTCTTCCCATTTATTTATTTGTTTGTTTATCCACCATGCTCCATGATCTTCCTTGTTTTGTTGTGTTGTGTTATATTGTGTTTTGTTTTTGTTTTTGGCAAGACAGTTGGGGTTAAGTGACTTGCCCAGGGTCATACAGCTAGTATCAAGTGTGTGAGGCCAGATCTGAACTCAGATAACCCTGACTCCAAGGACCTATCCACTGTGTTACCTAGCTGCCCCTTCACAATCTTTCAAATAACACTGAGGCTGCTTGAACAATCATATTTTCTGGTTCTTTCACCACCTGAGGGTGGAATTCATGTGGACCAGGTGATGGGAATTCATCAAGGACAGATAGTAAATCAGGCAGTCCACTAGCATTGATTGAAGACCTACTACATGCCAGGTACTATGTTTAATCCATGGAACACAAAGAAAGGCAAAAGGCAGTCATCACCTTCAAGGAGCTCAGAGTAAGGGAGGAAACAAAATGCAAAACACTGTAATTGGAGATAATCAGTGAAGGGAAGGCAGTAAAATTAATCATTAAGGAATGAGTTCTGGTAGGTTATCATTATCCACAGGGGTTCATCCTGGGGTGGAGTTGTCCCAAGGTGTCAGACAGCTGTGCGTGGCTGGAAAATGCTGGAGGAGGGGAGGTACATGGATGGTGCCTGGGCAGCACAAGGCAAGCCTTGTTTGTGCAACTGTAGGTGAACTCACAAAATACATGCATTCATAGCATAGGTTCTCTCTTACTAAATCCTTACTAACCTTGGATATCAATATTTGCCCATTTCCGCCCTGATATTTCAAGGATTATTCTCCTGGGCAGAGAAAATGTAGTCACGTAAGAGTGGTTTGATATGGGCATTAGAGAAAAAACAAATCAAAGAATATTAGGGCTGGAGCAGTCATTACTGATCTCCTATCTAAACACCTCTTCTTGTAAGTGAGAAAACTAACGCCCAGCAGGGAGAAGTAAGTTATGGAAATTAAGACTATTAATGAAAGCAAGTTGGATTATTTAGAGAAGAACACTGATATCAAAAACCTGGATGTAAAACATGGGTCTCTGTGACCTTTTACAACTAACTTAGCCTTTCTGTGACCCTGGTTCATTCTCTGTACAGTAACGATGAATGTCCATGTCCAAAAATGTCTCATTGTACACGTTTAGTCCATTGCCCCTCTATTAGCTGGAAGGTAGCATTATTCATCGTTGGTCTTCTGCAATCTTTGTTGATCATTGTATTGTTCAGAGTCCTTAAGTCTTCCAAAGTTTATATGAGAGATAGATGGATAGATAGATAGATAGATAGATAGATAGATAGATAGATAGAATAGATATAGATTTTTTGTTATTCAGTTGTTTCAGTCTTGTCTGATTCTTTGTGAGGCCCATTTGGAGTTTTCTTGGCAAAGACACTGGAGTGGTTTGCCATTTCATTCTCCATCTCATTTTACAGAAGAGGAAACTGGGACAAAGTAACTTGCCCAGGGTCACATAGCTAGCAAATGTCTGAGGTCAGATTTGAATTCAAGAACATGAGTCTTCCTGACCCCAGGCCCAGCACTCTTTCCATTGTACCACCTAACTGTCCCAGATATAGATAAAGAGAGAGAGAGAGAGAGAGAGAGAGAGAGAGAGAGAGAGAGAGAGAGAGAGAGAGAGAGAAAATATATCTCTCTCAATCTGTCTAGCTACATACAGACAGTTTTTTGATTTATGCAAATGGACTATTCCACATAACTCTATATAAAGCGATTTTAATGCAATGTTAATTTGCTCACAGAAGTAGGTAAGGGAGGGAGGCAGTCAGGAAGGGGCACTGTGCTGTGGTGGGAAGTAGCCAGCACAGGGTTCAAGGAGAAGAAGAGGAACACTCAGACGGGGGCCGGTCACATAAGGGCCCAGCCAGGACAGAAAGGAAGGGAGGAGAGAAGGATGCAGACAAGTGGGATCTATACAAGGACACAGACAGAAGAGGTTTGGCAACATGGGGGTGGGGGCAAACACACAATACTCTAGTGGACTGACAGAAGACAGGCACTCATACAGGACAGAAGGGCAGATGGGGGGAGTGAGGCAAAGGTCTCCTCTTGCTGTGCAGGAGGTCTCAAGCCACTCCTTCTCTGCCCCTCAACTCCTGTCCATTTCTTCTATTTTCACTTTGAGGTTTTTTAGGGTTCTTTTTGTAGGGAGTAGGTAGAAAGGGAAGTGGGAAGCCAAGCACAGAGGGGAAGAAGAAAGGAGAGAGAGCACAGTACTGTACAGTAACATTAACATAGGTGTCTTTTTGGAATGTGGATTTCTTTCAGAATTCTTTACAGAAAGTTGTGTGATGCAAATTTATGTAAAATTAGAACTGCCTGTATAGAGATAGACACAGACAGACAAATAGATAGATATGTATATGTACCTGTTTGCATTTTTTTAAAAGGAGAGTGGATGGATGAGTAGACACACAGGTCTCTGTAATCCGTTCCATGCCTAAAATTCTAGCATGGTAGCCTAGAATACTGATATAAATATTACACATCAGCAAGGTGGCTATTGGAGAGAACAGGGGACTCTGAATATAAAGGATCTGAGTTTCAACCCTGGCTCAGACACAGATATATGACCCTGGACATGTCACAACCATTACGCCTCAGTCTTTCATCTAAAAAGTGGGGAAAATAATAGCACCTACCTCACAGCACTTCCTTGCCTATGAAGTGAGATCGCATAAGTAAAGCACATTACAAACCTTAAAAACTATATATACTCGTGTGTGTGTGTATATCATCTATTATAATCCAACAGGTTTTGTCTGCCACAGATACTGAGAAGCAAGAGGAAGAACAGAAATCTGTGTTTCCGAGTGAGTCAACCCAACATCTTTCAGCTTCTGATTTATTTTGAAAACCAAAATGAGGAAAGGGAAAAATGCCCTAACATACGCCATCTTCTCAGTAGGATGGTAGAAGCTGAGGCTGAATGTCTACCCAGTGGCAATTCTCTCATTAAGCTGAGCAGTATGGAGCCATTATCTTCACCATAATGCATTAATACCACTCTATTAAATAAACTGGATGTTCTTTGTAAATGGTTGATGAGAATCATTTTGGATTATGAATATCATATTTATTGCTGTTTTATGTGTAATACTCAAAATTGATGGCCAATTCTTTCCGCAGCACCTCATAACTAGAGCCATTAGGAGGATTTTCCCCCGAAAATTGGATTGAATATGATATCCTTTTTATGGGCTTAGCAAATTTTTATTTTAATAAATAATAAAAGAAAGATTATTGTATGGGCAAAATTGTTGTGTAGTTCTGAATCTTGTTTCTGTCACCATTGCGAGAAAACTTCCAAAGGTGCACTTTCACTTTGCAAAACACATAAATATTTTTTGGCATGTTTTGCATGTTGGCTGGAAAGTACTGGTCTCAGAATAAAACATGTTAAATTCATGGAAATAGATGGGACTGCTATTTCAAACACATTGCCTGATTCAAAAGTTTCAGTTGAGCTGTCCTTTATAAAAATTATACTAGAATTTTCATTTCTTCAGTTTTTCGTTTTTCTCCATATACCTATACTCCTGCCAAACTGGTTGATTCTCCATCTTGTCATATATAGACTGTCCTAACATACCTCTGAGCTCTCAAGAATGCTTGCAATGCCCTCCACCACTCTCTTAGCCTGATGAATTGCAGTCCTCTAACTAAATTAAAATGCAACTTACTCCACAAAACATTGCCTAACTCCCTTCTTCCACCTTGACCTTCCCCTTTGGATCTCACAAAGGATTTTGTTATGTAAATCTATAGTTCAATCTGAATGTAGTTAGTTATCTGTGTTTATGTCTTATTTGTTTGTCTACTAGCATGTAATGCACTTACCAGCTCTGTATTATCCAAACTTTGCTTTTCTTTTAAAAATATGCATAGTACTCTGTAAGTAGCTCTTTAAAAATGTTTTCTAAGTAAATTAAACATTCTAATTGTTAAGAATTATGTATAGGATCATATATATATATATATATATATATATATATATATATACATATATATATATATATATATATATATATATACACACACATACATACACACCTACATATATATGACTTTATAGTGACTCCAGAAAAGTTCTAGTAATATACCTGTTCATAGTGTAGGTCAAGGGGTTCTTATCCTTTTGGTGGTCTGGCAATGGCTCTGAATCCCTTCTCAGCATATTTTTAAAATAATTTAAAGAAATGCTAAATTTCTGTTACAGTTTGGTGAAAAATGAAGATGTATTTTCCACCTTCCATGTTCATGGATTCCCTGGAATCTATCCACCAACTTCTACAGGGTCTGCAGACCCTTGGTGTATATGTTACCCTAATTCTCTAATAACAGAGAATAAGCTCTGGCTGATTCTGACACATTAGAAAAGCTTTTAAGTATGGACGAAACAATGGATTAGGTTGTTGGAGGACCAGTCTATCTAAGTCTAATAACTTAAAATGCATACATTGGCCACTATGATTCATTTATTGGTCTTAAGTATACATGAAACAAAGTAAAATTTAAAGAAGCCCTCAGTCCAGTGTGGTCCTTTTATGTTTCTACAGTGGCAAAGACAAGAGAAGAAAGAGGAAAAATATTTAAACATATTTAATTCAGGAAAGCAAAACATGGCTTTAAGCTGAGTAAAGTCAATAAGCATTTATTGTCCTATATGGGTCAGGCACAGTGTTAAGCATTAGGGATACAGAGAAAGGCAAAACAAGGACCTTGTTAAATACCTCTGGGTATTTCTTGGATGAAGATCCAGCAAAGGAGACTGAGGAGAAGCAGTCAAACAAATAAGAGGAGAATCAGGATAGTGCACTATCATAAAAACCTAGAGAGAAGGAAATATCAAGAAGAATGTGATCTACAATGTCAAAGACTGCACAAAGGTCAAGAAAGATAAGAGTTGGCAAAGATGATCAGATTCTGTAATTAGAGATGATTGGTAAATTTGGTGAGAAGAGTTTTAATAAAAACTCTGATTATGTAAAGGTACTGCCCCCAACATGGTGTCTTCCAATTACAGATTTAAGTTATACAAAATTCTGAAACTAATAAAAAATCTTACCAATAATTTTGTTCAGTGATCCTCTATTAACACCAAGTAGGATACAAAACAGGGCACACTCACAAAGGCATTTTCCACTGTCATGAAGGATTCTATACAAAGTTTAAATTGAAAAGAGATTTTCTATAGATGTGAGGTCCTTCTTGATGATCATTTATGGGAGATATTGTAATGATTGCATCAAGCCTTACTAAAAAATAAGATCTCTTTTTTTTTAGTTAGGCAAGGGGGTTAAGTGACTTGCCCAGGGTCACACAGCCAGTAAGTGTTATGTGTCTGAGGCTGGATTTGAACTAGGGTCCTCCTGAATCCAGGGCCAATGCTCTATCCACTGCACCACCTAGCTGCCCCCGAAAATAAGATCTTCTCGATGAAATTCACTACCACCATAGAGATTGCCCTAACAATTTACACAAGAGAAACTAAATGGACAAAAAGTCTTTTGGAAACACATTAAGTTTACCTATTATTACATGTATATTGGAAAGGCACTTTAGATGGACAACAAACTGGAACCATAATTGAAAAGAGTGAAAAGAGGATTGATTACATAATTGTGAAACTTCTCTCTCAGAGTCAAGTCCATTATTTTAACACTGATATTCTTTTAACATTTCTTTATATTTATGAATCATGGAGACAGCTAGGTGACTCAGTGTATAGAGTGCTGGGCCTGGAGTCAGAAAGATCTGAGTCAAATCTGGCCTCAGAGACTCACTAGCTATGTGACCCCTGGCAAGCCATTTAACCTTGGCTTGCATTAAATCCACTGAAGAAGGAAATGGCAAACCACTCTTTGCCAAGAAAAGCCTATATGGGGTCTTGAAGAGTCAGACGTGAGTGAACAACAACATGATGAATAATGTAACACAACAATCTGCAAAGAACCATAATTGAGAGAGACGGAGAGGCCAATAAAACAGTATATTACTGGTTGGGTAAATTTCAAGACATCATTATTCCTTTTATACAAGAGATGATATATAAGGTATCATTCAAGAAATATATGACTGGAAAAGTAGTGGTCTAGTTACATAGTGATAGCAAAGGACATACTACTCTCTCCCCTTTTCCCCATCTTGGTTCTTTGGTGAACCAATTCAACTCTATACTGTCTTCCTCTATTGAATCCCCAGTCCTTGGGTGGCCATCTGCAGTCCTATTCAGTGAGGCTGGTGACTTTGCCCAGCCCTCCCTCACTTAAATCCAATTCACTTACAAGTCATGGCATCACCTCCTTGATGTCATGGTCCTCTTCAAGAACAAAGGACAAACAACAACAACCCCAGTCCTTTCTCATATAACCGACTATATGCAACCAACCCTCAACCTTTGTATCACTCCTACCATTCACCACTTTCACTTCTCCACACATGCTGCTAAACAAAGATGGAGAACATCACACAACCATTCTGAGTCCATTAAAAATTTATGTTAGACAACCTCAATTGGGGCCCTCACTGCTTCTAGGAAATCCCTTCTATACCTTTTATAGGTTTTTTTTTTTATCAACTTGTTTATCCATTCTCCACAGCAGCTCTCCCAAACTTTCTTATCTCTCCTCAAACCTCCCATGACTCCCCCTTCCGTTACTCTCTGTCAAAAATCTTGCCTCATATTTTACAGAAAAAAATTGAAACTTTTCATCATGAGCTCCCTCTTCTCCCCTCTTCTTCCTCTCCTATCACTCAAATGTCTTCTGTCACATTCTCCTCTTTCACCCCTGTCTTACATGATGAAGTAGTTTTAATTCTTGCTAAGGATAACCCCGCTACTTGTTCAAGTGCTCACTTCTACCCTGTCTCCTCCAATAGATTATCCCCTCTGTGATCCCTCCACTGCTTCACTTATTTTCAATCTATCCCTTTGGATTATATCCTATTTTCTATAAGAAAACCCTTGTGCCGCCTGTCCTGAAAAAATCCTTACTTAATCTTCCATCTCCACTATCATTTTATATCTACTGCCCTTTGTAGCTAAACACCTCAGAAAAGATTGTCTACAATCCATGCCTCCACTTTCCTCTCACTGTCTTCTTAACCCATTACAATCCAGCTCCTAACCTTACAATTCCACTGAAACAACTCTCTCCAAAGTTACTAATGATCACTTCATTGCCAAATCCAAAGGCCTTTTCTCTAACTTTATTCTCCTTGACCTCTGTGCAGCTTTTGACACCATTGACCACTCTCCTTGATTCTTTCTAGGTTTTCAAAACACTACTCTTTCCTGGTTCTTATGCTACCTATCTGCCTGTTCTTTCTTTCTCTTTCACTGGATCTTCTTACAGACCATACCCTCTTTTCCTTCCACTTGATGATCTCATCAGCCTCCATGGATTTAATTACATCTCTATGCTGATGATTCTCAAATCTACTTATCTTCCCCCAACCTCTCTACTGAACTCCAATCTCTCATCTTGAACTGCCTTTCAGACATCTCAAAATGGATTTCCTGTAGACATCTTAAACTCAATATGTCCAAAACAGAACTAATTATCTTTCCCCCTAAACCCTCCCCAACTCCTACCTTTCTTATTACTGTAAAGGGCAACACAATCCTCACAGTCCCTCAGGCTCAAAACCTAGAAATCATCATTGACTCCTCACTCCCTCTCACCCTTCCACATCAAATCTGTTGCCAAGGTCTGTTGATTTTGCCTTTGCCATATCTTTCAAATATGCTGCTTCTCTCTGACACTGCTACTTTCTCTCCTCTGACTCTAGGAGTCTTACCATGAGTGCATACCCTCATCAGCTTATGCCTGGACTATTTTGATAGCCTCCTGGTGGGTCTGCTTGCCTCAAATCTTTCCCCACTCCAATCTATCTTTCATTCAACCAATCAATTTTCCTAAAGTGTAGGGCTAATTATGTCACCTCCCTACTCAATAAAGTCCAATTGCTTCCAGGATCCAATACAAAATACTCAGTTTCTTTCTCAAAGTCCTTCATAATCTAGCCTCCTCCCATCTTTGAAACATCATATATCCTACTTCCCACCACATAGTCTTTGATCCAGTGACACTGGCCTCCTGGCTGTTCCATGAATAACACACTCCATCTCTCATTTCTGGTTACTTTCTCTGTCTGTCCCCAATGCCTGGAATGATCTCCTTCTTCCACTTTACCTACTGAACTCCCTAATTTCATTTAAATCCCAACTAAAATGCCTTTTTTACTGGACATCTTCCCTATCCCTTCTTAATTCTGGTGCCTTCTCTTCAGTAATTATTTCCTATTTATCCTGTATATGGCTTGCATAGTATATATTTGTTTACATATTATCTCTTCCGTTAGATTATGAGCTCCTTTAGGGCAAATGCCATGTTTTGCCTCTTTTTGTATACTCAGCACTTAGCACAGCGCCTGGCACAGAGTGGACACTTAATAAATGTTGACTAATTGATTGATGGATAACCTGAGGGTTGCACAACTACTAACAGAACATTATAAAACTTAGCTGAAGACCACTGCCACATTCAGTAAATCTGCTATGGAGGATTTGTGGAAAGATAGGCAGAAAAATCAGAAAGGATATGGTCAATATCATAAGAATTAGCCACACATCCATATCTTTTGAAGTATTGCAGTATGCATTACATAAGAGGAAATCTTTTCAATCATCCTACACTACTGGCCCTTTGAGAGTAAGTGATGAACTTAAAGTCCCAGAGTGAGCAAATGGTCAGGATAAAAACTTTATAGGCCATTTAATCTACCTATATAACTTTATAGATGGGAAAACTGATGCCCAGGAAAGTGAAGTGGTTTGTCCTGGGTCGTATAACTAGTTAGTAACAAAGCTAGAACTAGAATAAGGGTCTTCTCACTCCTACTCTGGTGCTCTTTCTCCCCATTATATATGCCATTGTATGAGTACTATATAATCCATTTAGTACCAGGTCTTTGTAAGATCTTCAGCGTCCTGGTCTGCTACTCACTTCACAAATCACTCTATTACAATCACCAATATCAAAAGACATTTGAAATCTGTGCATAGATCAGAAACACCTGTCTTCAGACATATCATGTGACAACATCTTCTATAGGTGCTTCACTTAAATTATCAGGATAGACAGTGGTAGATCCACAGTGGTAGAACCCTTAAATTTAAAGAGAACTTTGGCAGAACCCTTAGAGTAAAATGTTTTTAAATTATTAATTCAATGCCTACTAACAAATTTTTATTGTTTAGTACTTTTTCAATCATGTCCAAATCTTTGTGACCCCATTTGGGGTTTTCTTGGCAAAGATACTAGAGTGGTTTGTCATTTCCTTCTCCATCTTATTTTATAGATAAGGGAATTGAGGCAAATAGGGTTAAGTGACTTGCCCAAGGTCATACAACTAAGTGTCTCAGACTGGATTTGAACTCAGATCTTACTGACTGTAGTACCAGTGCTCTATTCACTGTGCCATCTAGCTACCTTTAGTAATAAATAACATAAAATTACTTTTAAAAAATCTTCAGGGTGTTTCAGATATTTTTGCAACACAGTTTGAAAAGTACTACCATAAGGAATAACTACAGTTCTAATGTGTTCCAGGCACAGGCTTTCAATGTCGTATTGTAGACTTAAATATATAATAAACTGCAGGAAAGCGGGAGTTAAGTAAGTTCTTTCACTGATATAATAACTCTATTTATACTGAAAAGAGACCTCAGATATCACCTAGTCTCTTCCCTTTCTTTTCAAGATGAAGAAATTTAAGTCAAAAAAGGAGTAACTTACACAAGGCCCATATATCATTAGGAGCAGAATTGAAAGTATTATGCAAGCTCTCCTAATTCTCATTTTGATGCCCTTGATCCCATCATGTGTACCATCAGAATGATTCTGAGCATGAAGTGAACAAATTTTTATCAGTTATACCATTCAAGGGAATACAAGTAATAGGTGGCAAGAATATTTTTTTAATAGTAATAGCCTTCTGAAAATGCAAGAAATTTCTCCTTAGTAAAGGAGATTCTGCCTAATCATTGTTATTCTGATATGGTGACACCAGAATGATTAGTAGTCAAAAATGAAAGTTGAGCATCACTTGAAGGTCAAAGGAAAGGTGAATATTACATGTGAGTATATTACACCTTATTGCCAATATAAAGAAGCAGTCCAAAGAATGTCATCAGAGAGCTCAATGATTGAAAAAGAAAATTGGTCAGTAATGTATTGAGAGTGAGTGAAATGAACATCCATCGGTGTCATGTACAGTCAAGAGAACTGGAAAAAGGACAACAGAACCCCAATGGAAGACATATGATTGAGGATAGAGTAGTATCAGTGTGAGAAATCATGGATCAATTTATATATGCACAGATAGAGTGAGTACTTACTCTAGTATAATCACAAATCTATAAACAATAAGTGTTGAAGAATTATTATTCTGATAAGCAGATATAGGCCTAAATTCCAGGCCAGAATTCCTTTTTATACTCAAACATTCTACTTTACCTGTCAGCATCCTAGATTCCTCATCTCTTCAATAAGGGTTTAAATTTGTTCAATAGTTCCATAAAATATATTATCTTGTTAAATGCAAGGGATAAAAAGATGGAGAACCACAAATCCTGACCTCAATCATCTATAATTTACTAGTTGATATCTAAAGCTTTTAACAATTGTAACAGTCGATTACTCTATATACAAAATTTGAAAGGTACAATTCAAATATGAATTTCTTACAATTTGGCAGAGCTAGGTAATATATGGATAAAGCACTAAGCCTGAAGTCAGGAAGACCTGAATTCAAATACAGCCTTAGACACTTACTATCTATGTGACCTTAAGTAAGTCAATTAACCTCAGTCCATCTCAGTTTCCTCAGTTGTAAAACGGGGACAGTAATAGCATCTATCCCATAGAAATGTAGTGGGGATCAAATGAAATAATATTTGTGAAGCACATAGCAAAATGCCTGGCATATAGTAGGTGCTTAATAAATGTTTGTCCACTTTTCTTTCTAATGCCTAAAATGCTGACTTCAACTGAGCATTTACTTACTTGCAGACAGCAGATACTTCATAAGTGATCAAACTGAATCTGTAGAATAAGCTGTGTGATTGGGCATAAATATGTGAAAGTATAGTGTTAGTAACTGTAGTTAACCAAGGATTAATCAGAAAAAAATATAAATTATAATTTGAGTCAAATGGAAAATATGACTTGATTTCCCCAAATCTGATTTATATGCAACTTTTCAGGGACAAATCAGTAGCACATAGTACCGATAGAAGTAGAATAAAGAAAAACATCATTGCTTCTACTGGAAAAATGACAGAGAGGGCAATTTGCTCTCTTTCTATCATTGTTAGGCATGTTATTATATACTCTTCACCATTGTGAGATCAGTGACTCTAGATATGTTGCAATAACACAAGAAACTAAAATAAGCAAATAAGACATTATGCACATTGGCCAATTCCTAAAGGTTGAATGTTTCTATAAATATGCTTTGTCTAGTTATCCCAGATTTTTTCTAAAGTGACTTGAACTGTTGAATTTCTGTGCTGGTGATTTCCAAAACCAGAGCTTCCACTTAGAACACTGTTAGTGGAAGAAATCAGCTGTGAAGCTCCATTATTAGATTCTAGATGACCAAGGGATAAAGGTGTTTGCAATTGAGCCTGTGCAAATGTGATTTAAACCAGCAAAAGAGTTGCCCCCATCTCCAATAACCCTCAACATCAAAGCTGTTAGAGAAAACTGCTTTCCATAAAAATGTGTTAAGGAATCTTTGAGTCAGAGAGCAATGGGAGAAAGGAAATTGATCGGCCAGCTCTAAAATGGTGTGTGGAAGTCTGTTATTTGAGAAATAGAGCTATTGTTTTATATTAGACCAATGAATAAAATGAATTCATGAAGAAGCACAGGATATCTGTTGGAAGAATGGACAAAAAATAATATGATAAAAAAAAAACTGGTTTCAAGCTCCAGGCCAGATAGGAATGCCAAGGAGAAGCAGGGTGCTAATGTCCCTCTAACAAAGGACTCATGGGCCTCAGACTTGTTCTTGGCAGCTAAGAGAGAAGACCTATTTCTTTGATGAGAAAAGAAGAGAGAGAGAGAGAGAGAGAGAGAGAGAGAGAGAGAGAGAGAGAGAGAGAGAGAGAGAAGAAAAGAGAAGAGGAAGGTAAAGGAAATAAAAAAGGTTCTTAAGATTTCGAGGTGACCAAAATTGGAATAAGATGCCTCAGGAGGTAGCAATGTCTCTCATTAATGGCAGCCTTTCCAGAGATCTGGATGCATACTTTTTTGAGAACGCTATAGATAAGATTGCTGGCCAGGTGAGGATTACTCTATCACTAGAGGGTGTCTGGAAGCCTTTTCCAGTGAAGCTGTCTTTTTCTAATGGTGATCATTATAAGACTGTGAGAGGGGATCGTATATGAAGCAGGGCCAGAGTGGTCCATGACTCTATAAATATGTGATTTAAACCATTTAAAATGCTTACATGCAGATGGTAGAGGGAAAGCTACATAGAAAATGCAAAGGCTTTTAGCAGTAATTAAGGTGACAACACTGTGATGTAGTGGTAAGTGCATTGGAGTCAATAATGGCTCACATTTATATAACACCTTAGAGTTTGCAAAGTATTTTACATACATTATCTTAGTTGTTCCTCATAAAAATCCTGTGAAATAGGAGCTGTTATAACCCCCATCTTACAGATGAAAAAACCAAGGCTCAGAAAAGTTGAGTCCCAGAAACAATACGTATCTTAGGAAATGTCTGAACCCAAGTCTCCCTGATACTACATCCAGCCTTCTGTCCATAACACCATGCTGCATTTCTGATTTGGAGCCATAAACTATGGGTTCAAGACCCTGATGAGAGACATGCTACAAGCCTTTATGCAAGGTATTTCTCCTCCTTGAAACTCGGTTTCCTCGTTTGTAGAATGACAATACCAAAACTAGCTCTACATTCCATTCAGGGTTGTTGTGAGGCTCAAATGAGATAATGCAGGTAACATTCCTAGTAACACTGAAACCCTATAAATCCATCAGCAAATATTTATTAAGCACATTCTATATGTCAAGTACTGGGGGTGGTATATCAAGTACTATATATCAACATGATATCAAAAATCAAACCTAATATGCTCCTTAAGTACAAGTAGCTTATAGTCTAGTCTGTGTAAAGATAGACAATTTTTTATGGAGAAAGAAGCTGTTAAAGCTGGGAATCTACCAGTCCTGGGATGGAGAAAGTCAGAAAAGAGATGTTGGATGCTTACAGAGGTTGAAAGATCTCTGGAATGAAAGAGAAAAGAAAAGAAATTGGAACAGAAGAGAGAAACAGAACAGAAAAAAATTCTCAAGATAACTGCTGAAGCCAGCTCAAAGTAACTGATCTACAAGATTTCCAATTCCAGAATCCAGATTTAAGAGATCACTAAATCCAACGTCCTTATTTTTTAATTCTAGCAGAATGTAAACTACTTGAAGGCACAGACTGTCTCTCCTTTGTTTATTTTTTGTCTTTGTCTCTCTAAAACCTTGAACAGTGTAACATAGTGGACTGAGAGAAACCTCAAGTACTACCTCTGACTCACACTGTCTGTGTGACCCAGGACAAGTCACTTAAACTCTCCATCACACAGCCAACTGCCTGGACTGAGATTCTGCTATTTCTGTGTCCTCTGCCACTTTCTCTCCTTCTCTCTCTCTCTGTCTCTGTCTCTCTTTTTCTCTCTGTCTCTGTCTCTCCATCTCTCTCTGTCTTTGGCTCTCTCTATCTCTGTGCGTGTGAGTGTGTGCATGTATCTTTGTCTCCCCCCACCATGAAGAACATGAACCAGAAAAAGTTTAACTTGTCCATAATCACAAAGCTAATGTTTTAGATCCAAGATTTCAACCCAGGTCTTTTGTCTCTGGATATAGAACTCTTGGCAACAAAGCATCCAATCTGGTCAGTCTTCAAGAACAAAGAGAATAGAGGCTCAAAAGAAAGAAATAGAAGGGGGAGAGGGAAAGGAGGGAGGAAGGAAGGAAGAAAGGTAGAAGGAAAAAGAAAAAAGAAGGAAGGAAAGAAGGAAGGAAGAAAGGAAGGAAGGAAGGAAGGAAGGAAGGAAGGAAGGAAGGAAGGAAGGAAGAGAGAAAGAAGAAAGAAAAAAAGAAAAAGAAAGTTTCCGCAGTTGCTGAACTCTCAATTCAAATCCATTCTTACTTCCCAGGGCATCATATTATTCTTCATTGTGCCTTTAATACATTATATTCTGCCTACTTCATCTAAGTTTCCACACTTGAGCAGGTATTATCTGGACTTTGGAAACATCCTGTCTAATAGGGTTTTGCTGAAGTTTGTATTTCTGAAAAATTGGGAGCCTGGCTGCATTCATTTAAGAGCTCCCTTGGTTGTGAACCTGTACTATCATTTAATGGTTACAAGTCAAACAAAGCTGTAACCAAGGCAATGTGATCAGGGCTTTGATCCAGGGCACTAAAATTTACTGAGGCACCCTTCTTCCCCTTGGTCCCTGCATGGTTTTTACTACATTTCAGGGTTTAAGGAGAGGTCTACAAACTTGTTTCCCAACGTCTCCTTCTAGATGTCAGCCTAGACATATAGGCTGTTCCTTCCTAAGCATTATTATACTAATGCTACAGTTGGCACAATGGATAGAGTGCTGGACCTGGAGTTGGGAAAACCAGTGTTCAATTCTGACATCAGGCACTTGATAGCTTTGTGACTCTAAGCAAGTAATTTAACCTCTGTCTGCCTCAGTTTTCTCATGTGTAAAAGTGAGTATAATAATACTTACTTCTCAGGGCTGTTGTGATGAAAAATGAGATAATACTCGATAATTCTCACATACTCGAAAATATTACATAAATA
The DNA here is from genome assembly GCF_003287225.1 of Phascolarctos cinereus. Classification (NCBI taxonomy): domain Eukaryota; kingdom Metazoa; phylum Chordata; class Mammalia; order Diprotodontia; family Phascolarctidae; genus Phascolarctos; species Phascolarctos cinereus. The sequence goes on from NW_027555625.1 coordinate 195,226,836, forward strand.
CTAGTGATTATTATTATCAAGCCAAATTCCCATGATACCAGCCCAGTAAGCAACATTACTCAGGTAAGAACTTCCCATGATCACATCTTGAGCTCTTGTCTTATTTGTATGCAGTTGGAGAGACATCTCCATTCTGTGATTTTTAGGGCCCAGAAATGCCTGCTTGAAGAGAAATCAATTCTACAAGGAAGGAAAAGGGAACTTATCCAAAGGTACCAATGTGTATTCTGATGGTTTTTTATCAATGCAGGTTTTAAAAAGACAGGTACCAAGGATAAATGATGGAAGATTCACAAAAATGAATGAATGAATGAATGAATGAATGAATGAGTGAATGAATATGGCAAAATCTCAACAGAATAGAATGAGGAATGTTAAAATTTAACTCTGAGTGTTAAAATTTTACTCCAAGTATCCTGAGATTGTTCAAGAAAGCTAAGAACAACACAAAGCACTTTGATTGTTTGTTTGTTTTTCACTGTTGGAGGGTGGGGCAGGGTTGGTGGAAAGGAAGATCAAAGAAGTTACAGATTGCTATTTCCATAGATGGATTGAGAATAATGAATGGTTGAAAGAAAGATGTTGAGCTGAGCTTCTCAACTCGGATTTTGTTTCTGTTTCCTCTGCTAAAGAGAAAGAGGTTTGAACTAAAAATAACAGGATAAAAATGGTTAATGGGAAGTTAGTACCCAAGATAAGTGAAAAGACAATGAGATCACCAAGCTGCCCTTGATGAATTGAAGTCACCTCATCCAGATGAACTACATCCTCAGGTACAGAAAGAACTGGCAGGTGTGATTACTGTTAGTGATCTTTTAGAGATAGGAGAGAATAGGAAAGGTGACCCAGGATGAGCAAAGGACAAATGTTATCTCTGTGTGTGTGAGAGTGTGTGTGTGTGTGTGTGTGTGTGTGTGTGTGTGTTTTAAGGCAGAAAATTGAGTCTGAAGTCTATAAGGCAGTTATCTTATATTTGATTCCTGACAAAGTTCTAAAAATATTATTAAGGGGGTGGTTTGTGACAATATGGAGGTAATATGGCTCAAAAGAAAGGATAAAGGTCTTAGATTCATGGAACTTAGGTTCATGACTGGGTTCTCCTGAGTACTACCTAACCTTGGGCAAGAATCCTATTCTCTCTGGATTACAGTTTTCTCATATGAAAATGAGGGGGTCAAACTAGATGACCTCTAAGGGCCCTATGATTTTGAAAAGGGAGCAATGATCCCCCAAAGCCATAATGATTTTATCAAAAACACTCCATTGAAAACAAACTTCATTTTCTCCTTTGATAGCATCATTAAGCTGGTTGATGAGGGGAATCCTGTAGACATAGTCTACCTAAATTACAGTAAAATATTTTACAAAGTTATTCATGCTATTGTTATGCCTAAGGTGAAAAAATGAGATCTCAACAAGAGCATGGTACATATAAATAGAATTAAGAATGATTGGATGATCAAGTTGAGTGAATAAGTAGTCATGAATGAACTCGTGTCAACTGAGAAGGAGGTCTCTAGTAGAATATATCAGGAAATTGTGCTGTTTAACATTTTTATACACAACCCGGACAATTGTAGATCAAATTTGCAGGTGACATAAGGTTGGGAAGATAACCAACACTTGGCTGTCTGGATCTGAAAAAAAAAAAATCTCTGCATGGTGGAACCTTGGGCCTAAACTAATAAAATGCAATAAATAGGAATAAACTCCTCAAGTATAAGGCGAGAAAATATTACCTTACACGGCAGACTTTACTTAAATAAGATTTCATCATTTGTATAAAGCCCCCAGGCATAGCCACACTATAACCCCAAAACCATCATTAAAAATAGCAAATTGTTTAATATCAATGGCCTTAGAGACAGTTTTGGTGTAGTAGGAAGCTCGCTGGTTTTGCAGTTAAAATATGAGGAGGATAAAGAGAAAGGAATAGAGAGAAAAAAAAACCAGAAGAGCCAGAAGAGTATGGTAATGACTCGCCCCATGACCATTTTTATCAAAACCCTATCCAAAAACATTTGAAAAATTAGATAATATCAAGAATAGCAACATTTGATGTTTATGTATTACTTTAAGGTTTGCAGAGTACTTTACTTGTATCATATCTTTTGATGTTCGCAATAATCATAAGAGGTATTGAATGACCTATTTCGTAGGTGAAGAAATTGAGGCTCAGAAATCTTAATTGAGTTGTCTAGAGTCAAATCCAAGCTCTGCTTCATCATGACCTTGAATAGGTTTGCCTCTCTAATAAAATGAAAAATGGAAGACCCTGTTTCTCCTCCAACATGTTTGCTTTAGATCATAAAGATTTTAACAAGAAGTGTATTTCCTTGACAATTTGTTTTGTTTACCTCACAAAATCCCATGAAGAGGTTGTGAATTGTTGACTTTTATAAATTTGCTTTCAAATTTTTTATAAATTTCCCTGCTAAATTTGGGAGAACACTAGAAAATAAACACACGTGGTGTCACAATATTTGAAATATGAAACTTTTGTTTATTTTTTAAAGGTTCAAATATTAAATTGCAAGATTCATTACCACATAAAGCAAAATGGCTATAGAAAATTAATTATATTGATGGGAACAAATCAAGGGCAGTTGGACACAGATATAGAGGGAGGCAAATGGTAATATATATCTTAATGTACCTAAGTGTTATTCTCTCTACTAACAAGTTCAAATACACATAACTTTTTGGTATAATTCTGTTTGGGGATTATACATGTCCAGTCACTTTGGCTAATCTGGGATATATATGTGATTAAATTAGCAATAATAACTACCATATCAAAGAAAATGTTCTTTTTTCAGTTTAAGATTTTAATTTTCTATAGAACAAAAGAATTATACATGGCAGCATGGGAAAAATACTAATGCCAAAGGAAAAGGGAACTTGTATTTGAACCCTAGCTCTGGGCATTAGTTCCCTTCTTGGCAAATTAAAGTGAAAGGTCTTTATAATTTCTATCTTTCACTTCTAATGGTCTATGATTTTATAACCAGAAGATGTTCTAAGTACCTACAAAATCTGGAAGTAAACAACTCTTCAGGATTCTTTAAAAAAGAAAAAAAGAAAAAAAAAAGAAATCTAAGCTGGCAAGAAATGAAAAGCATAGCATCTACCAACCTTGCTTTTTAATATGTTTCACTGTTTAGCAACATGCTATGAAAAATACATTGGATTTGAGTAACAGGATCCGAATTTGTTTCTTAACTCTCCTAAATATTACTTATTTGCTAGAGTAGACAATTCATAGAGCAAAGGAGGGACCTCACTTTGAATTCTGCCTTTGCTGCTTACTAGTTCTATAACCAAAGTCACTTACCTCTCTAGGCTCCATTTTATATTCTATAGAATGTGGATTACAATAGTCATCTCATAGAGCTATCTTTAATATCAAATGAGAATATTTTTAAAGTGATATGTAAATAATAACTTTTATTCCTGCTGTCGTTTTGGGAAAGTCACCTCTTGCCTAGGCCAGGGTTTTTGGATCATTCAAATGAAAAGATTGGTCTAGGATTAGACCTCTGAGATCTAAGGTCACCTCCAGTTCTAAAACCTATGATCCTCCATGGGCATTATATGCATTGATTTACTTATTCTGGAAATTGCAGGCAAAGGTGATACACACATACGTATGTATGTATGTATATGTATATGTAATTTTCCATTATATGTAGGCAAATGTCAGAAAAGACACTGGTATGCAACCACATCTATTTTACAGAAGAACTCACGAGGGAACAAAAAGGTTGGAACAATAAAACAATATGGACCATGTCTCCAGAAGACAAAATAAGGAGCTGGGAGACCACGGGAACAAGATTTTCCTCCAGGACAGAAGCCTTGGTTCCTGCTTTGGGGAATCATGGGTCTGTGGATTGCAGGACAATGAGGCACTGAGATGACATTCATTCCCTTTGTGCATTTGTTTTGCACATTTATGTGATTTCAATGGCTTGTATGCAGCACGTCATAGCCCTCCACATGCCAGCCAATATGTGCTTCTACACTATATGTCATCCTGATGGATGCTATGAGCTCCTGGCAGCTGTAGGGTACTTCAGGCGAAAGGTTAGTATCCCCTTGAAAAATGAATGCAAGGTTCTTGTATATTGTAGATTATCAAATCAATCGTTGTGTACTATCAAAATAGACTGAATTCCCGAGAGAATGCAATCAGTCCTATTTTAAAATGTTATTCCTTGGTATGAGATAGTTTATTTTTCTTTGACTCTAAGGACATTTAAAAAATACCTTTAAATGGCTTTGTGTGTGTGTGTGTGTGTGTGTGTGTGTGTGTGTGTGTGTACATGCCATTGCATGTGGGCTTCTTTTCAAGGAGACAGCTTGGTGTAGTGAAAAGAGTACTATTTAGATCCAGAAGAATTGGATTTCAGTTTTCACTTGGTCACGTACTAAATGTATGACTGTGGACAAGGCATTTATTTGCATTTTATTTTCTCAATTGTGAAATAAGATGATAATACTTGCACTACCTATCTCATAGTGATGACATGAAGATAGTGCTTTCTAAACTATAAAGGTGACTTTAAAAAGCTTACATTTATCAGAGATTTGCAAAATCTAATTGAATAAACTGATTTCACCCATTTACCTGATTGCATTTCCTCCATACCTATATTTCCATGTACAAAATCCATTCATACTTCTATCTTTAAAAATTTTTTAAAAGAAATAAAATATTTTCAATTGATTACCACCCTAGTCTGAATTCTACAGTACACAATTCTTCCCAGCTGCTTAATCAACATTTATTAAGTGCTTAGATGTTCCAGAGAACTCCTAGCTGTGTAATGAAAGCTATACATTCAAGGAAAGAAATTACATGTAACTTTGACCCATGCTAAGCATCATCATTTAACAGTCTGTCTGTCTCTGTCTCTCTGTCTGTCTCTCTCTCTGTGTCTCTCTGTCTCTCTCTGTTTCTGTGTCTCTCTGTCTTTGTCTCTGTCTCTGTCTCTGTCTCTCTCTGTCTCTCTGTCTCTCTCTGTCTCTCTGTCTCTCTCTGTCTCTCTCTCTCTCTCTGTCTCTGTCTCTCTGTCTCTCTGTCTCTCTCTCTCTCTCTCTCTCTCTCTCTCTCTCTCTCTCTCTCTCTCTCTCTCTCTTTCTCTCCACTCCTGGCTGTGTAATCCTGGTAATCCTAGCCAAGTCATTTAAACTAATAGTAACTCAGACGTTTCTCTCAGACCATAAGTAACAGAAAAGTTGTTCATCTGTATTGGTAGAAGGAATTTCCTTACTGAAGGAATAGGACAAGAGTCTGAGTTCTGGATTTTGAGGCTGGCTCAACATCCATGATGTCATAGTGCCTCTCAATGAAAATGTCTTCAACTAACATTGATTATGCTTCCCAACTCTACTATTGATACAACAGCTTGGTTCCACTGTGACAGTCTTTAAATCCATAACAACTCGATTAGTGCAAACTACACTAATTGAGTGAAGTATGAGCTTTAGACATGCCTTTCTTCAAACTGTGGATAAAAAAACAATTACTGTGTCACTGGCTAATGGATGACAGCATCTGTCATGCTGAACCCAGTACAAACCGTCTTTCAGTAGCTACCCTGCTCTTATTTTATCCTTTCTTTGCCTGACTTTTGCCCTCTATGTATGCAGCAATATTTCATCCTTGTACTACTTCCTGTAATCGTATCAACTTCATGTACCAACCTGTCATTCACTCTCTGCTCTTCTTATTTCCTGTCTTCTATATTTGCAAACGAGCTAAATATTGAATTTCAAGATGTTTTCTTCAATTTTTACTGATCTTCCAAGAGAACATTTGACATCTGTGTTCACAGGCATGTGATCTGGATCAAGTACAAAAGTGTTGACTAACAGCGTGGCTCTTAATATTGCATGAGAACACCATCAAAGAGTTTAGAGTTGAAAGGGACCTTATATATCATCTAAGCCAGTCTTCTCATTTGACAGAGGAGGAAACTGAGGCCCCAAAAGGTTAAGTAACCTATCCACTTTGTTGTTGCTCAATTGTGTCAAACTGTTTGTGATCCCGGATGGGATTTTCTTGGCAAAAATACTGGAGTGGTTTGCCATTTGCTCCTCCAGCTTCTGAGGCAAAACAGGGTTAAATGACTTGTCCAGGGTCACAATACTGCTAGTGAGTATCTGAGGCCATTTTTGAACTAAGGTCTTCCTACCTCCAGGCCTAGTGATCTATCCACTGAGTCATTTAGCTGCCTCAACTTATCCACTGTCACAGAGTAATTAAGATGTAATGGTAGTCTCTGAATTCATGTCTTTTGATCATAAATCCAATGATCTTTCCATTTTAACAGGCTGTTCATCTTTAGATATTGGCACAGTTTTGCTATTTTGCATACTGGCATTAGCACTACTACTGGGGTGGTGAAGGGAAAAAAGTTGCTACATAAAATGCCCCCAAAAAAGCAAACGACTATATTCAACAGTAAGCATCAATTTGCTATGTTATAAAAGTTTTGTATTGGATTTTGTTTGGTGAGTTAGTATTAATTTTCTCTTTTTTTCAGTCCAGGCCTGTGATTTCATTAGTGTGAGGAAATTCTAGTATGGAAATTCCCTGTATTATAGAGATAGCCAACCTTTCTATAATTTTTGTCTTAGAGAATGTTCTGAGCCCCTTAAAGATTTATCCATAGTCAGTACAACTACTCTATGTCAGGAAGGTCATAACATGAAACCAGGTCTCTCTGACTCAACAGCCATCTCTATATCCACTATGCTTCATTGTCTCTTGTTTAGCTAAACAGAAAAATGATTGAACTGAGTGTCAGAAAAAGAATGCTCTTATACTTTACTATAGCTGCATCAAAACTCATAGGTTCAACTATATTTTTTAACAACCCATTCCACAGCTTTAAATGTAAGCAAATCAATATAATAGAATACACTTTTTTTCTTTTTCAAAATTCATGTTGTTTTCCCCCTCAATAACATAGATAGTATTCAAAGTACCTTGCATAATTTGACATAAGCATGAGATTTATACATAAATATCCATCTTTAAAGGTAATTTTTGTTTCCATCCAATCAAACGCTTTTTCATACCACAGTAAGATCTTGTACTTTCTACATATTTTAGCTAATATTGTGATTGATGAATTATTAACAAGAATGGAATATCTCTGTAGAGGACCTAATACTCACACTCTGGTCTGACTTAAACACCCTAACCTGTCCTCACAGTGGACACTGGACTCTAGGTTCCTAGAGAAATACTATCACCATGGGGCTACACTCAAACTCTCTAAGGATCATATGGTTAACCCTGTTAGTGGGAATACACTACCATAGTTCACCACTTATAGCCATCAAGTCTCCACTACCATGATTCCCATTTGTACACAATCAGCTACTCACAGTGTTAATACCGTTAGATCTTAAACATAACCATTTGGTTAACAATAAGGCAAAAGAATTAATAATAATATCACAGGTACTAGACATAAAGCAGATGCAATAATAATCAATACATCAGAATCCAATCATAAACCTGGGTCACACTCTTCAACCAATATCTTTAGGTGAGGATTGGAACTAACTTTTAGAAATCTGGCAAGAAGGTACATGAGTAAGGAAAACCCATGTTCTCAAGGACACTTACAACCCTGGAATTGTAAACTTAAGTGTCCTATTTCTGTCTCAGGAATTATACATAAAAGTACCTTGATGAATGTAGCTTCTGTGTTGAACGTATACCTGCAGTGCTCAGTTAATATGATCTACTACTCTTTGTGTGACAAACACCTCACTGGGCATGATGCCTCAGGCAGTCCAATCGATCTGCTAGGTGCCTTCTTTAAATTTCTGCTTTCAAGCTATCCTTCTGCTTAGCTGGACTTGCTCCCCAACAGCAACTATCATATCCATCACATAAACCTTCAGGCTTACTGATGATGCCTTCAGCTAAAGTAATGGTACACTCTTGGCAAAAGGAATAAGCCTTTATTCTCAAGTTGGGAAAAGTCTCTCCAACTTTGCTGCTTTCCAGAATTCTTCTCTTTCTCCACTTTTCAGCCATTATAAGTGAAAATAAAGAGAAATATTTTCTATCTTCTTTTTTTCTCTTCTTTGCAGCAGATAATCACAGTAGAGAGCAGAGTAGATTCTCTCCTTTCCTTCTTATTCTTCTCATCAGCAAGGTATATTAGAGAGAATAGAATGGCCTTTCTGTTTCTTCTTCCCCTCAGCAGCAGGCATTCCAGTCTCTCATTGACCAAACATTCTGTTTGACAACAATTGATAACATAGAGATTAAGTGTTATGACCTCATTTTAGCACAGTTCTGGAATCTATTTTCAGCTCCCTCCTCTCTTCCTGAGTTCAGACTCTGGATCTTCTCTATGCATGACCCCATCTTTGTTTGAGATTAGTAGTCAAATTCTTATCTTCTGTCTATGGTTAGGTAAATTAAGTTCAGCCCATAATCATAAAACAGTTTTAGTGTGTGTATTTTCCAAGGTATTAACCTAAAAGTTCTCCAGTAACTTATTGACAAATTAGAGAAGCATCCTGTGTTCCATTCATCCCAGTATTCTAAAACTTGTCACATTCAAAGGAACAATCTTTATCACAGAACATTGAACCAGGATTAAAACTTCAGTCATTGCTTCTCTTAGAACTCTGGGACTTCCATGGGTGGGGCCAAGATGGTGTAGAAGAGGAGCACTCAGTGGGACTCTCTCAAATTCCCCTCCAAACAACTTTAAAATAATGCCTCAATCAAATTCTGGAATGGCAGAGCCAATGAAAGGTCATAAAGAGAGATTGGTGACATGGGCCAGCCTGCAGCTCATGTGGATGAAATATCAGTGGTGGGATTAGGTGGTAGCAACAGAAATAGCAACTCTCAAGCTGGAGATGGTAAAATGACTTGGCAACTGGTCAGAAAGAGATTATATGGTACCCCTGCACTAGCAGTGGATGCTGAACCAGGTGTTGTTTGGAAACTCCACTGCCTACACCCACTTCTGGGTCATAGTTCAAGGGCAGAGAGGAGTGGAAGCCCTCAGTGGAAGCAGTGTTACTTCCCACCACCAAGGGATCAGGGACTCTTAGGAATAGTATAGTTTCTAGGCCCAAGGGAGGAAGCAGTACTGATTGCAGTCTTAAGGGATCAGAGTTTCTTCTTGGGTAAGAACCAGAATTCACACTAAGAAAGCAATGACAACACTTCTTCCCTAATAACACCACCTGGGAAGCACCAAAATCCTTGGAACCCCTAGAACTGACTCTTAAAAGAATAGAATCTTAGAAAAGTTAGATATGGTAGACTGCTAGAAAAAACTGAATGAGAATAGAAGTATGAGCTTTATATGGCACCTTCACAAAAATCTACCATGTATTAGGGCATAAAAACCTCACAACCAAATGCAGAAAAGAACTACTAGATTAACTCTTTTCGAACTACAATGCAATAAAAATTACATTTAATAAAGGGCCACAGAAGCATAGATTAAAAGCTAATTGGACACTAAATAAATTGCTGCTAAAGAATGAATGGATCAAATAACAAATCATAGGAACAATGAATAATTTAAATATAGATAATGAAAATAATGAAGCAATATTCCCAAATTTGTGGTATTTAGCCAAAGCAGTACTTAGGGGAAGATTCCTATCTGTAAATGTGTGCATCAACAAATAAGGAAAAAAGCAGATCAATGAATTAGGCATGCAACTAAGAAAATCAGAAAAAGAAGAAACTAAAAATCCCCAATTAAACAACAAAATGGAAATCCTGGAATTTTTTTTTAATTTAAAGTTAAAAATGAACTATAAATCAATCTAGGAGCTGGTTTTATGGGGGGGGGAACAAGAAAATAGATATATCATTGGCTAATTTGATTTTTTTAAAAAAGAAAGAAGGAAATCAAATTTCTACTATTAAAAATGAAAAGAATAAATTCACCACAATAAAGGCAAAATAAAAACAACAATTATTAGGAACTATGTTGCCCAATTATGTACCAACAAATCTGATAATCTAAGTGAAATGGATGAATATTTACAAAAATATAAAGTGCCCAGATTAACAGATGAGGAAATAGAACACTTAACCCTAGCTTAGAAAAAGAAATTGAACAAGCCATAAATGAGCTCCTAAAGAAAAATTCCCCAGGACCAGAGGGATTTACAAGTGAATTCTATCAAACATTTAAAATCAATTAATTCCAATACTATACAAACTATTGGGGGAAATAGGCAAAGGATTCCTGCTAAATTCTTTTTATAACACAGATATGGTGCTGATACTTAAACTAGAAAGAGCAAAAACAGAGAAAGAAAATTGTAGACCAATTTCCCTAAGATTAGCAAAGACATTACAGCAATATATCACAAAGATCATATATGCTAATCAGGTCAGATTTATACAAGGAATAAAGGGCTGGTTCAATATTAGGAAAACTATCAGCATAATTGACCATATCAAAAGCAAAACCAACAAAAATCATATAAGTATCTCAATAGATCTAGAAAAAGCTTTTGACAAGATGTAGTGCCCATTCCTATTAAAAACACTGGAGAGCATAGGAAGAAATGGAGCTTTCAATAAAATGATAAACAGCACTTTTCAAAATCATCAGCAAGTGTTATGTATAATACGGATAAACTAGAAGCCTTTCAAATAATACCATGAGTGAAGAAAGGATGCCCATAATCACCACTATTATTCAATATTGTTCTAGAAATGCTAACTATAGCAATAAGAAAAGAAACATAATTTTAAGGAATTAGAATAGGCAATGAGGAAACAATACTACCAATATTTGCAGATGATATGAATGTATATTTAGAGAATCCTGGAGAATCAACTAAAAAACTAGTTAAATAATTAAAAACTTTAGCAAAGTTGTGGGATATCAAATTAACCCACATAAAACATCAGTATTTCTATATATTACCAACAAAGTATGTCAGGAAGAGACAGAAAGAGAAATTCCATTTAAAATAACTGCAGACAATATAAAATACTTGGGACTCTGTCTACCAAGACTAACCCAGGAACTATATGAACACATTTACAAAACACTTTTCACACAAATAATTCAGATCTAAACAAGTGGAAAATATTTATTGCTTATTAGGAGGCTGAGCCAATATAATAAAAATGACAATCCTATCTTAAATAATTTACTTATTTAAAGCCATACCAATCAAGTTGTTAAAATTATTTTATATAGCTAGTAAAAAAAACAATAACAAAATTCATGTGGGAGAAAAACAAAGTTCAAGAATATCAAGGGAATCAATGAAAAGAATACGTGAAGGAAGACGGCTTCCTTCAGCAGCACCAGATCTCAAATTATACTATGAAGCGGTAGTTACCAAAATGATCTACTACTAAGAAATAGAGTCGTACCTCAGTGGAGCAGATTAAGTAGACAATACACAATAGTAAATGAACATAGTAATCTTGTGTTCGATAAACCTAAAAAACCAAGTTTTTGGGACAAAACCCATTATTTGACAAAAACTGCTCAGAAAACTGGAAGGCAGTTTGGCAGAAATTTGGCTTAAATCCAACTTCTCACATCATATACTGAGATATGGTAAAAATGGGTTCGTAATTTAGACATAAAGGATGACATAAATTTAGGAGCATGCAATATTTTACCTATCAGATTTATGGATAAGGGTAGAATTTATGAACAAATAGGAGATAGAGAGCATTACAAGATACAAAATGGATAATTTTGATTATATGAAGCCAATAAGGTTTTGTATAAACAAAACCAAATGCAGCCAAGATTAAAAGGAGAACAGGAAACTGAGGGGGAAATTTACAGAAAGTTTCTTGGATAAAAACCTTATTTCTTAAATATATAGAGAACTGAGTCAAATTCATAAGAATACAAGCCATTTTGCAGTTGATAAATGGTCAAAGAATATGAATAAGTAGTTTTCAGAAGAAATCAAAGCTATCTATAGTCATATAAAAACTACTCTAAATAACTTTTGATTAGAGAAATGCAAATTAAAAAAACTCAAGTACTACCTCATATCTATCAAATTGGTTAATATGACAGAAAAGAAAATCATAAATGTGGGAGGGGATGTGGTAAAATTGGGACCCTAGTGTTCTCTTGTTGCAAACTGTGAACTCATGCAACCATGCTGGAGAGCAATTTGGAACTATGCTCAATGGGCTATAAAATTGTGCATACCCTTTGATTCAGCAATACTAGTCTCTATCCAAAAGAGACTTAAAAAGGGGGGAGAAAGGACCTATTTGTACAAAAGTATTTATATCACCTCTTTTTGTAGTGGCAAGGAACTGGAAGTTAAGGGGATTCCCAAAAATTGGGAAATGGCTGAACAAGTTATGGTATATGAGTTTAATGGAAAACTATTGTGCTACAACAAATAACAAGCAAGTACATTTCAGAAAAACCTGGGAAGACTTATATGAACTCATGCTGTGTTGTGTGTGCTGTGTGTTGTGTTGTTGTTTGTCATCCTGATCTATATCTGACCACTGGACCCAGTTGGCTCTGGAGGAGAAAGTGAGGCTGGTGACTTTGCACAGCACTCCCTCACTCAAATCAAAGTCAATTGTGAGTCATGTCATCATCTCTGTGATGTCACAGGAAGAATGTTCGCATGTAACTCATGTAAAATGAAGTGAGAACAACCAGGAGAACATTATACACAGTAACAATAATATTGATGATGATCAACTGTGAAAGACTTAGTTACTCTGATCAAGACAATGATCCAAGATAATGTCATAGGATCCATGATGAAAAATGCTTTCCACCCCAGAAAGAGAATTGATGAACTCTGAATGCAGATTGGAACATAATTTTTTTAACTTTATTTCTACTGTTTTAATTTGTGTTTTCTTGTGGATAATATGTAAATAAGTTTTGTCTGACCTCACATGTATAATCAAAATCAAATTACTTGCCTTCTCAAGGGAGTGAGGGTGGGGTAGGGCAAGAAAGAAGAAAAGAATTCGGAATTAAATATTTTTAATGATTGCTTAAAAAATTTACATGTAATTGGGAAATATTTAATGAAATAAAAATGATTTTTAAAAATAAGAACTTTGAACACACATATTCTCCAGGTAACTGAATTGTCATGGATTAGTTCCTTAAATATGTGTACATACAATGAATATAACATAGTTTAAGAATGGAGTATACTAGCTACTCTAAGGATCAAGAAAGGCTTCATGTAGAAAGTTCCGCTTTAGCTGTTTCAAATGAAACTAGGAATTCCAATATCTAAAGGTAAGGAGAAAGTGAATTCCAGACATGAAGGCCCACCAGAATGAAGGCACTTAGATGAAAATGGAATATGATTTATTCAGAATAGCCAAACAGCATAACTGGACTATGGAAATGCAAGTTTGGGAACAATGTGGAAGAAAACTGGAAAGATCAGAAGGGTCAAGTTTACAAGTTTACCTGTTAGAGGAGTTTATATTTGATACTAGAGATAAAAGAAAGCCAATGGAGTTTAAGGAGCAAGTGGGAAGGTATGACATGAGCAAATTGATGTTAAGAAAATAATTTTGAAGGCTCTGTGCAGAGTGAATTGGGGTATGGAGAGCATTGAATCAAAGAGACCAAACAGAATTGAAAAGATGTGGTTTAATATGTAATAGCCTACCTATTTCCATCTAATAATTCATCAATTATATCCTTCATATGTTCATAAATTATGCTTGCATACTTATATGACTATATTTAATGATGTTTTATATACATGGAAAAACAGACACATAGATTAGTAGCTGTTGACATTGGCCTCCTTTGTTATGATAGTAATAAAAGTTTTCCCTACACTTTAAATATCTTTCTCTCTTGTAAACTCCTTGAGAACTGGTTCTCTCAAAATCCTTAAAAAATGCCACCTCCAGCACTGACCTGCTCTATCTAATCCATCTGTCTTTTCCACCTTGTTTTATTTTTTCTATGCCAGTTAGTTCTACTTCCCATCTGATCCATGATTTTCAAGTTTAAATGTGGTGATACCTCTTTTATTTGATACTATTTGATAGTAAACAAATGTCATTCTCCTTCCAGTTTCATTAGTAATGATGGTGTTTGATGACACCCTGATCATAATTGTCAAGGGACACATAAAACAAGGAGATGTATAATGCTAGCCTTTCTCTTTTTGAACTTTTTCAACTTCATGTCCTGGAGGCATCTGTAACTTATCCCACCAAAAGTAGAAGTTTTTCTCTTTCCCCAAAAATTCAGCCCCTTTCTGAACTTGCTTTTCCTTTCAAAGGTCCTTCCATCTTTAGAGTCAAAAAGGTCCACAACCCAGAATGCATCTTTAATTCTTTATTCTCTTTCATCTATCTAGTAAATTACCAAATCTTGACAATTTTACTTTCATAATCTCTTTTAAATTTTCTTCTTCTCTCCACTCACTGGTCAGCACTCTATTCCTAACCCCAATCAACTCACATGGACTGTTCTTGCAATAGTCTCCTAATTAGTCTCTCTGATGCCAGCCACAGCCCTTTCTAATCATCTTCCACACAGCTGCAAAATTGATATTCCTAAAGTAGGGCTCAAATATGTTATCTCTCTGATAGATAAGTTTCAGTAGTTCTCTATTGCCTTTAGGATAAAATGAAAACTCTGCTGAATGACTTTTAAAGTCTTTACAATGTGATTCCACTCTATGTTTTGAGAGTTATCGCTCATTACATACCTTCATGAATTCAAAATTCCAATCAAACTGAGGCACTTGCTTTTTCCCAGTGTATAACATTCCATATCCCATCACAGTGAGTAAGAGGGTATGAAAAATAGACCAAACTTGGAAATAGTATCATTTATTTGCCCTTGAATATCTAGATTATGCTAGTTAGCAAAACTGCTTTCTCCAGTTATCAGTGCTGACATAAAATTGGCAGCCACATGGTACAGTGAAGAGCACTGGGCCTGGAGTCAGGAAGACCTGAGTTCAAATTCAATTTCAGACACTTATTATCTATGCAACTCTAGGCAAATCACTTAACCTCCATCTGCATCAATTTCATCAACTGTAAAATGGAGGTAAATTTTTGGAAAGCACTTAATACAGTCCGTGGCACATGGTAGTTGTTACATAAAAGCTCATTTTCTTCCTCATAATGGCCAAAAATCCTTGATAAATTATGGGCTAATCTACATGTATCCAGCTCTATACTGTCAGCCCTTCTACACAGATATTCTATAGAAATAATGAAATATAAGACAATCTACATGTATTCAGTGGCATACTGACAGCTCTTGTGCCCAGATTTCCTATGGAAATAAAGAAGTTAAAACATTCATTGGGCTAAAATCAAAGAATTTCTGCAATTTTCTGATCAAATGCCAGAAAAACAACCTAGAAGTCTCATCTTTGTGCTACCTCTCGATGTCTTATCAGAATTGATTCTCACATCTCACATAACTCAGCGAGACTGAAAGCTGGGAATTTTTTTTAATCTGACAGAAGCTGAGTTTGGCCATGACCTCAGAGGGGATAGCATCATAGTTGGTAATAGTCAAGTTGTGCTGTACCACTATTGATGATGTCCAAGGCTATTGTGTCACAGAGAGACATGAACAGGAGGAAGAGTGGTGGTTTCTGCCAGTAGACAATTTCCCAAGACAATATTCCACTTTTCTTGTACAGGGAGATTCAAACCTAGGTAAACCTCTGGCTGTCACAAAAAGCACGGCTAATAACAATAGCTAGCATTGTATAGTGCTTTGGTTTTTCAAAGCATTTTACAAATACTCCCTCATTTAATCCTCACAGCAACCCCCTAGGAAAGTGCTGTTATTATCCCCATTTTCTAGTTAAGGAAATTGAGGCTGAGAATTTAAGTGGCTTACTCAGAATCACACAGTAAGTGTCTGAGATTAAATTTGTACTCAGGTCTTCCTGACTCCAAATCCATCATTGTATCCACTCTGTCACCTCACTTCCTCTACATCACCTCAACTTCTGGCATCCTTTCCAATTGTGGACATGTTTCTGTGTATTTCTTCCAGTATTCTAACCAGCTAAAAGATGAAGATGAGGACAACATTCTAGGACTCCATTTTTCCTCCCCCTCAAAGTTCTTGCATGTTGTAGCTATACTTGGTAACCTTATTAAAGTTGGCAGAGAGTTTTTTCTACACAGGCCATTCTGTGACAAGGTTATTTTGAGACCTCGTAGGCTTTTCTCTGCTAAGGTAATTAACTGTCTCAGAGAAGGCTCTGCCCCGACTCCAGTGTGACTCAGTAGAGAGCAATGGACTCGCAAACCAAATCCCAGTTCTCACACTTGCTAGACAGTTGACTCTGAGCAAGTCATTTCCTGCCCCCTCAGAACCTCAATTTGCTACTCTATAAAATAAGGGAATTGAGTCAAGATTTTTAAGGTTTCTTCCAGGGCTAAATTCCAGGATCCCCAGGGTAGGTTTGCAAGTCCCAGATGTCATACTCTCCCATTTGCAAATTCTTACACTAAAATGATGCTATCAACAAAGTGGCCTGAGACTGATTGCAAGTGTGGCAGAAACATGTAGGCAGGTAGTAGAGAATGATTTTATGGCCCCTATAATATATTAAGCAAGACACCTTGCCATGCAATAAAACCATGCATAATAGGCCAGCACATGCACGGTGTTCATTATGGTAGCCAAGGAATAGATTTGTTAAATTATAATTGTTTTTATATTTACAATATCTTCAATAAATTAAGGTTTAGTACACTAATTAGATTGTACATTGCAGTACCTGTACGTGCTATTTTAGTTCCCTCCACAGCTGCCAGATGGTGTAGAGCAGATGATTCTGTGATTAGGAGGCAAAGAATTTTAAAGAGACAAGTATAATTGCACCCGTTGCTAGCTATTTGCTGGTTTTTACCTCACTGGCAGTACTGGCCCATTTATTTGCAATATAACATATGTAAGGAAAAGGTAAAAAACAGTTTCACCAGCACTGGTTGGTGGTTATGGGGTTTTTTTGTGTGTGTGCGCATTTTTTTTTCATCTTAAAAACTGTTTAAATTCATTTACATAAAATCTGTCTTCCTCATTATTTTAATTTTCACTAATATGTTGTATAAGATAATGCACTTGGGAAATTGTGAGCTCATTTGAAGGTGTTCAAGTAAGATTATCTGCTCTTTCTTTCTCAAATGAGATACTTAGTTTATTATTGTTAGCATTGTTATTGATAATAAACTCACATTATTATAGCACATTGCAATCCAGAATACATTTTCACATTTTATTTCATATGATCTTCACAACAAACCCATGAGGTAGGCGGTATGAAGAAATGAGAATCAGAGGAACACACCCCAGGTCATAGAGCTAGTTAGTACAAAGCTGGGATTTCAATCCAGGTGTGATGTTTCCCAGTCAGGCTGTCAGTAATCAAGAGAGAAAAAAATCAGGGAATAGCCTGAAGGCCCTGGGCACAGTCTTGAAAGAGACAGACAGACAAACAGAGACTGAGAAAGAGAAAGAAAGAAAGAGAAAAACAGAGACAAAAAGGGAGAGACAGAGACACAGGGACAGAGACTGGGAGACAAAGAGAGACAGAGACAGAGACAAAAAGACACAGAAACAGAGACACAGGGATAGTCAGTGGGAGTAAAAACCTGATATACAACAACGCAAATAATAAATATTTGTTATATTATATTTTATTGTGTCTCATCAAATCAGAAAACCACTTTCCATTCTGACAATTCATGTAGGCATATGTGATATTCCTTAAAGGATTATAGAAAGCATTGCTAAAGATAATGAAGTCCTAGACCAGAAATTGAAGACCTTTGGGGCACAGATGACGTTTTCAATACTGTTGCTGCTGATGATGATAAAAAGAAAGGGCTTCAGAGAATAAAGCCAGATTTTGGAAGTAAAAAACTATAGCGTTGGAAAATAATATTTGTATTTGTACCTCATTGCTAAGCATGTAAGTGTAACAGACTTCTGGCCAGGAATGGTGTGCTCCTAACGAGAACTAATGAAGAATGTATTTGTGGGAAGCCTTGAAAATTAAATTAAACAGGCTTTAAATTTAAACATGTGGAAGGAAAAACTACAGACATACATACATTTGACTAATTAACATAGAAAGTAGCTATAATAAGAACACAAGCCACAAGAGAAATGACACAAAGTTCACAGAAAACAAGATTTAAGAAAGGAAGTAGAAAGCCCCTGGCCTCAATTCTACATGTGAATGAGAATAAGAGTCAGACCTCTAGAGGGTGAAAATCACAATTCTTCTTCCTCATAAGCATGGTATAGTGGAACTTTACTTGGATTCAAAGCCCAACTTTGCTACTCACTAACTATGCTGTGTAAATTTGGACAAGACATTAGTTTAATGTTTAATCCTCATTTGCTATTCTGTAAAATGGATATTTGTATTTCCTAAGTGATGGGGTTGGTGTGAGGAAAGCACAATATAAAACTTTAAAAGTACTATTTATATGCAAGAGTTGTGTTTCTTTTCGTTTGATTTGGGTTTTTTTTTTATTCCTTTCTTTTTGTGAGGCAAGATCGTATAAAGAGTACTAGACTTGTAATAAATTAAAAACTAAGTTCAAATCCTATAGGTTCAAATCCTATAGGTTCAAATCCTCTGACAGTTAATGTGTCAGAATGTCTATTTGCACCTAGATCTCCCTGGCTCCCTATTCGCTATACTGTAACTCCTCTCACAAGCAAAATAAATACAAGGTAATTTGGAACATTTAACATTTTGTGGGAGCCAGACAAGATTACACATATATTTATGAATATATGTATGTGTGTGTGTGTGTGTGTGTGTATACATATATATGGTGATATGTCTTGAAGGAAACAAGGGATTCTAAGAGGGAATGATTATAATTATTATAATAATTACTTTCCCCCTTCTGTTTATGTAGTCTACTCCATCCTTCTCTATCTCCCCTCCAAATTCTTATTTTTTGAGATTGACTTTTGCTAGATATGTATAACCCCTACAAAATTGTTAGCGGTATCCCCTTCCTTAAATTGTCTTATATTTACCACTCTGTGCAAATGTTATCATCTACCTCCCGCTTCTTAATAAAACATAAATGTCCTTAGGGCAGGCAGAATTTTCCAGTTAGTCTGTGTATCTCTAACACCTAGAACAGAGAGCCTTGCTCATAGAAGGAGCTTACTGATTGCTTGTGAAATTGAATTTCATTGGTATGATGAAAGCAATTGACATTAAGGTGGCAAACACTTGGGGATGTGTGTGGCTCTAAAAAGGATAGGTTTAAATCAAATGAACCTAGTAATAATTCCTATTTATATGTTTTCCTCATAACAGTCCTTACATAGATAGTATAAGTATTTTATATTGTCCCCATGTTACAGATTAGGGAATTGAGATTCAGAGAGGCAAAATTGCTTATTCATGGTCGCATGGCTAGCACAGTATAAGAAGAGGTCTAAGAGATTATCCAGTGCAAATCACTTTCAACACCACCTCATACTAAAAACTGTCTAGCTTATGCTTGAAGATGCCTAATGAGTGGAACCACTAGCTGCTGAGGCACTGCGGGCAACTCTCCTTGTGGAACAGCTTACTCCTACTTCCTAACAAGGGGAAGGATCAATATTTGAACCCAGGTCTCCCGATGACAAGTCACTGCCTCTTCATATACCACACTGCTTGTATCCAACTGGTAAAATTTATGGGAGTATTTTGTTATGGGGACTAACCAGCCCTATTGCAGACAGTCTGTCCTCCACATGTCTCTGACAAAGACTTCATTTCTCAAACATATAGAGAACTGAGTCAAATTTACAAAAAAAAAAAAAATAATAGCCATTCCCCAATTGACAAATGGTTAAAGGATATGAACAGGTAGTTTTCAGAAGAAGAAATCAAAGCTATGCTCTAAATCACTATTGATTAGAGAAATACAGAGAAATGCAAATTAAAACAACTCTGAGGTACTACCTCACACTTATGAGAAATGAAAAATGCTGGAGGGGATTTGGGAAAAATAGATAGACAAATAAACTATTGGTGAAATTGTGAGCTGGTCCAAACATTCTTAAGAACAATTTGAAACTCTGCCCAAAGGGCTATAAAACTGTGCAAACCCTTTGATCCAGCAATACCACTAGTAGGTCTGTACTCAAAAGAGATCAAAGAAAAAGGAAAAGAATCTATTTATACAAAAATATTTATAGCAGCTCTTTTTGTGATGGCAAGTAATTGAAATTGAGGGGATGTGCATCAGTTGGGGAATGGCGGAACAAGTTGTAGTATATTATTATGATAGATTACTATTGTGCTCTAAGAAATGACTGGTGGTGGGTGGCTCAGGAAAAAAGAAAACATGGCAAGACCTGTATGAACTGATGCAAAGTGAAGTGAGAAGAATTGGGAGACCATTATACACAGTAACAGCAGCATTGTGATGATAAGCAACTGTAAAAGGCTCTCTCTGATCAATACTCTAATCAATATAATGATCCAAGACTATTCCAAAGGATTCACAATGAAAAAATGCAATCCACCTCCAGAGAAAAAATTGATGAATTCTGAATGCAAATTGAAGTATAATTGTCTCACTTTATTTTTTTGCTTTTTTGTGATTTGGCTAATACAAAAATGTGTTTTGTATGATTTATGTGCATAATTAATATAATTCCTTGACTTCTCAGTGAAAAGGAGAGTGGTGAGAGAAAGGGAGAGAATTTGGAACCCAAATTTAAAAATAAAAGATTGTTATAAATAATAAAAATATTTAAATTGTATCATTTAATTAATAGAAGACTCTGACATTACCTTATCTTACCAAAATATCTTATCATTCTATCTCTTTCTGTTCCTCACCCTTCCTATTTGTCTTCATTGTGACTTATAATCCTTCTACTTCTCACAGACCATTGCCCTGCTCTGATTTCTCTTCCCTCTCCAAAATTGACCATATAATTCTACACTATCCTCACCTGTCACATACCTAACCTCCTTATCTTATAGATGCTCATCCCTTGCCAAACCTTAGTCCTGGATTATTCCTACAATCAGCTTTCTCTGCTCCTATTCATATGCTGCTGGGTGGAACTGAAATTCATGTAAACATAATGACTGGGTACATAAATTCATATTATCTAACTTCAACTGGACTCTCTCTGCAGCAAGGCAATTCTTTTATCCATTCCTAACTAATTCTCTATATCACTCCTCACAGATGTGATTCCTAACCTCTTTTGTCCTCAAGCATCCCACACTGACCTTTCTCCCATCTGTCAGAAAAAAATGAAGCTATTTAATGTTAGCTTCTCTTCTCCCCTTTTCTTCATCTCAAAACAGCTTGATATCATCCTCTACTCTTCTGCTTTCTTCCAGTTTCTGACAAAGAAGTGACCCTTCTCCTTGCCAAAGTCAGTCAGAAGAGAAATATTTATTGTCTACCATGTGCCAGGCAGTGTTCTAAGTGCTAAGATCAACTCTTTAGGTGTGCCCTTGATCTCATCTCTTTGTTTTCTCTACCACGTTGCAACCTCTCTCTCAAGTCTTTCACCACTCCCTACATACTGGTTCTTTGCCTACTGCCTTCAAACATAGCAAAGTTTCCTCCATCTTAAAAAAAAAATCACCAATCTTTCACCAAACTCTACCATTTCCCCAAGCTATTATGCTCTACAGTATTTCACCCTCTTATCTCAACCAAATGCCTAAAAAAGCTGACTCTACTTACTGTCTCCACTTCATCTTCTTTCACTTACTCCTCAACCTTTTGGGATCTGCCTTTTTGATTTCCTCGTTTAGCTGAAATTCCTTTCTCCAAAGTTACCAACAATCTCAATTTCCAAATCTGAGATTCTTTTCTCATTCCTTATCTTTCTAGACCTATCTACCTATCGGACCTCATGAAGCACCCTCTTCTCTGTGATTCTCTCCTCTCCTGGTTCTCCCCCTCTCTTTCTAAGGGTTCCCTCTCATTCTTCTTTCTGACTCATCATCTACATAACCCTTTAAGTAAGTATTCTCCAAATTTCTGTCCTGGCCCTCATCCTTTCTCTCTAGATATTCTCTCTTAGCTACAAAAATGACTCACAGATCTATAAACCCAGCCCCAATCTCTCCTGAGCTTCAATCCTTTGTCAACAATTGTCCCATGGACACTTCAAACTGGATAAATGCAGCATGAGATCCTTCAAACTCAACTCTCAAAAAAGAGCTCATTAACTTTTCCCCCAAAACAATTTCTCTTTCAAATCTCCCTGTTTCTATCAAAATCACCACTATTCTTCCTTTCTCATAGGAACACAATCTTGATGTTGTGTTTTCTCTCACTTAGACTTCCAGATTGAAGCATTGAAAGCAAAGCAGTGGGAAGGTGATTCCTCTCCCACTATCTCCACCCAAGCAATGGTGAATTGCTGCCTTTTTCTTGCTGTTTTAAAGTTTATTTTAATTCACTGTATTTAGCACAGGTCAGTGATTAGCAAACCTTAGCAATGGATATTTTTAGGTCTGAGGGTTATTTTATGGGTGTCCCTGAGTTTGAGGGTAGCTGAAACCAAAAGTCTTACACCAACTATCATGAGAGAGAAGATTTTCTCAATGGTCTTTCTCCAAGTCAATCAAAATTATCAACAACAAGAACAGGGGTACACTTGTAAATGTTTAAATGTCCTAAAAAACAAAACGTACTCATGATGTATTTTTGCATTTAATCTGCATTATTAACATTTTTCTCCATCACCTGAAGTCCAGACAATAAGCAAAACAAGTCAAGCCCTGATTTATATTACTTGATAATTCCTGAGGTGTAAATGGTCGCAACCAAAATTTAATAATCTACTCTGGCAAGTGGGAGAATAAGGATCTTGCCCAACTCTCCAACTCATCTATACCCTTTCACCCAGAGATTCCATTACTGAGCCTATCCCCAAGAAGACCATTGATAAGAGGAAAGTCCTCACAGATACCAAAATATTTATAGTAGCTCTTTTTGTAATGGCAAAGAATTGGAAAAAGAGTAGGGGGAGGTGGGGAAAATTATGGTGATATAAGAACAAAAGACATAATTAAAAACTTTTTTTAAAGAAAAATTAGGGGGCAGAGCCAAGATGGTGGAATGAAAGCAGTAACTTGCTTGAGCTCTCCCCCAAAGCCCTCCAATACCTGTAAAAATGGCTCTAAACAAATTCTAAAGCGGCAGAACCCACAAAAAGAGTGAAACAAATTTCCAGCCCAAGATAATCTGTATGGTTGATGGGAAAGGTCTGTTGCTCCAGGCTGGGAGAGAAGCCCAGTTCAGCATGGGAGTGCACGCAAAGATAGGCCCCAGCAAATCTGGAGCAGACCTCAGGGTACTGAATCATAAGCAGCTGTGGTGGTTTCCAGACTTCTCAACCCACAATTGCCAAAGACAACTTAGGAGGTCAGTAGGAAAGGTCTGTCAGATCTGGGTGGGAGAGGAGCTCAGTCCAGCCCCAGTCCTGGCACAGCCCTGGGGAGGTGGCTGCTTCAAAAGCTCTCAGCCCACAGACTGAGGGGAATTGAGTGGCTGATCAGAGGGAGATTGCAGGGATCTCTTTGTTGGTGCTGAGGCAGGATTCTCTTGTTTCACCTGTGCTTGGATCTGGGTCACAGTTCTGGGTGGTGGCCCTGTGATGAAGAGGAGTGCTGGTGTGGTGGAGCTTGTTGAGGTGGTAGAGAGTAAATCCTCCTCACAGTTCTAAGGCAGAAAAGAGTGCTTATGGTCACTCACAGACCAGAGCACAGGCCAGAAAAGGAGTAAACACCATACCTTTGATCATACCATTTTGGAAGAGCTGAAAATTTACAGGTCCCTAGAAGTATCTCTGAAAACAGCTATCTTACCCTATAGTAAAATAGGGGGGGAAGAGAATAAAAGAGGGGATGATAAAAGGGAGGGCAGATTAAGGGAAGGGGTATTCAGAATGCACACCATCTTGGGGTGGGAGGAGGGGAGGGATAGGGAGAAAATTTGGAACTCAAAATCTTATGGAAATGAATGCTGAAAACTAAAAATAAATAAAATAAAAGAGAATAATGCTGCTGATGCTTGAGGGGAAAAAATGAAAATTAAAACAGAAACTTAATCTAAGATGAGGATATTAAGGAGCCAGAGGAAACTACCAGAGAGCTATCCAATATAGCAAATTGTATTTTTTTAAAACCTCTGCTCCTGCCTAGGGCTTTGAGAGAGACAGCCTATGAATGATTACTTTCTCAGAGGTCCTGTGATAAGGGACTTCAGTCAGTCAACAAACATTTCTTAAGAACCAAACACAGTGCTAAGAACCAGTAATACATAGAAAACAAAAAACGTGGTCCCTGCCCTCAAGGAGCTCACATCCTCACGGGGGAGAAAACATACTATACACACGTTTACATATCATAAATAGAAGATAAACTCAGGGAAATATCAGTCAATTCACCTCTCCCTTCCCCATTTCAAAATCTCCTCCCAACTCCCACCACATACACACAGGCATCACAGAAAATGGAAAGTTAAAGGCATGGCCTGGTTTCATTAAGATGAGGCCTCTTGGAGGAATCTAGGATGATTTTGGCATGCTTCTTTATGGGCATTGATGTTTATTTATTTACTACTCCATTGGTTGTGTTTAAGCTTTTGTTAGTGTTTATAAGATGTTTTTGGCTGTCTTGGATCTTGACCTGGATTCTTGATTTAGATTAGCTATCATGTTAAATGCTGCTATTATGTTTCTGCAGCTAAAACCTCTATGCATTCCTAGAGCTACTATCAACACGGAGGGTTATGTTTCATAGTGAAGTTAATTCTTTTTAGGGTGTTTATCGTACTCAAAGTGCTGCATAATAGAAAGGTACATAGACTTGGAGTCAGCAGACCTGGGTCGTCATTCAGGCCCTGCTAATGGTAATGTGGCTTTTAGTGAGGAAAGAAGGAATAAGCATTTATATAGCTTCTACTATGTGCCAAGCACTGTGCTAAGTGCTTTGGGTTCTTTCTTTTTTTTTTGGGGGGGAGAGTTGGTTTGGTTAGTTTTTTAGTTTTTTGGGGAAAGGATTTTTGTTTGTTTTTTTTACAAATATCATTTCATTTGATTCCCTCAACAATCCTGGGAGGTAGATGCTATTATTGTCCCCATTTTATAGCTGAGGATAGCGAAGTAAACAGAGGTTAAGCAATTTATCCAGGGTCACACAGTTAGTAAGAGTCTGAAGTTGGATTTGAACTCAGGTCTTTCTGACTCCAGGCCCAGCACACTCTATCCATTGCACCACTAGTTACCTCTTTTAATAAGTCACTTCTCTATTCTTTCCCTCACTTATCTCCTCTTATACTGATGGTGTTGAATCACTAATTAGAGCAACAGAAATTAAAACAACTCTTGAGTTTCTAGCTCACATCTGTTATTGGCAAAGATAACAAAAGAAGAAAATGCCATATCTTGGACAGGCTGTGGGAAAACAGGAACACAAATGCATTGTTGGAGACATTGTGAATTGATCCAGTCATTCTGGAAAATATTTTGGAACTATGACCAAAAATTATTAAACTGTGCATACCCTTTAACCCAACTATATCATTACCAGGGCAACACCCAAAAGAGATCAAAAAATGAAAGAAACAAACCCTCATGTGTACAAAACATTTATAACAGCTTGTTTTCAGTTTCCAAAAGCAGAAAACTAACAGGGCATCCACTAAACAAACCATGGCATGTAAGGGTAGAGTCATTTTATGTCATTAAAAATGATGAAATGGACAGTCTCAGTGGACACTGGGAAGATACCTATTATTTGATGCATACTGAAATAAGCAGAATCAGAAGGAAATTTTACATAATAGCAAGATCATTATGCAAGGGGAAAAAAATTCTTGAAAGACTTTAAAACTCTAATTAATACAGCGATAAATCACAAATCCAGAGGACTATAGATGTATCACAATACCCAGAAAAATGATTGAACTAAACTCCAGAAAGAGACACACATTTTTGGATATGGCCAATGTTGTAATTTGTTTATTTTTTTTTCCTGGGTGATACATAATTATTATAGTAATTTTGTTTTTTATTATCGTTTGGAAAGGTATATTAGAAAGAGAAATAATGACTGCTTATAAAATAAATTTTGTTTAAAAAAAACAAAAAAGAAGTTGAAAAAGATAGTTTAAAAAGTATCTACCTACTCTGGAACTTTGTGATTACGAGATAATTAAAAAAACAAAGAACAGGTAGGCTTTGCTCTTGCAAGTTATAGACAGAAACCAGTGTAGCTTTAAGAGAATTACATGATGAACATAAATAACATTTAGGATGAAAAATCACTAGAAGAGATCCCAAGTATTCAAAACTGTACAGTAAATTCTCATGTGTATATCTATCAATATAAGTATAGATATAGAGAAAAGGAGATAAAGATATCATATATACATAAATACATAATTATGCATGTACATATATATATCATATATATATATATGATATATATATATATATATATATATATATATATATATATATATATATATATGTAAATCTTCTGGCTCCTATTGATCTATCACTTGGATTCTGAATCCTGCCTTTTTCACAAATCCTGCTTTTTTGTTGTTATTATTGTTAACTCTAGGAAGATCATGTAATTCCCACAACAAAATTACTTTTGTAGACTTTTAAGGAGATTTCATCCCCTTATTATAGAAATAAGTAACATGAAGTTCAGAAAAGTAAAAATGCCTTTTTCATTGTAATGGAAGATCTGAGACCACAACCTTGGTATCTGGACTTCTAATCCTCAGACCCAAAACCATAGGATCATAGCAGTGGAAAGCATCTCAGAAGTAATCTAGTCTCACCTCCACCTGAACAAAAATTTCCCCTACAAAATACTGAATAAATCATTATCCATAATTAGTTTTATGATCTCCGGTAAGGGACAACTCCCTCCCTCCCACAGTATCCCATTCCTCCTTTGATGATTTTGTTATACCTTTCAAACTTTGACCTATTGGCTCCTAGTTCTGACCTCTGGGGTCATTCATGCCACCTTCAAATACATCACCATTTGTTGTTCTTCACTTGTTTCAGTCATATCCAAATCTTTGTGACTCCATTTGGGGTTTTCTTGGCAAAGACACCGGCATGGTTTACCATTTCCTTCTCCGGCTTATTTCACAGATGAGGAAATTGAGGCAAACAGGGTCAAGTGACTTGCCCAGGGTGACACAACTAGTAAGTGTATGAGGCCAGATTTGAATTCAGGAAGATGAGTCTTCCTGACTATAGGCCCAGCACTCTATCCATTGTACCATCTAACTGCCCCATACAGCCCTACTTTCCTTAATTTATTTATTAGAACACATACGGACCCACATAGTAAGAGGGTTTTAGAAGTAGACTTAAAGGGACTGAGCATTTAACAACTTTCAACAGTGATATGACATCCATTCAGAAGAATTTGTGATATATTAGGGAAAGCATAACACTCAGAATCAAGACATCTGACTTCAAATCTAATATTAACTAGTTGGGTGACTTGGGGCAAGTCACATAAACCTCTTTGAATCTTCGTTTACCTGTCAGTAAAGTGTAGATAATGACACTTGTACCATATATTTCAGAGCTATGTGATCTTGGACAAGTCATGTAACCTCTTGGCCCCTTAGGACTATGACTTCCTGGGTAGGATTGTCAACTGTATTAATGGAGTTCCCACACTGAGAGTTGTATAAACTGCTAGAATCATAGATCTCATATAAAGAAGTATGAGTTCCCTGATTAGCAAAAATTCCATACCACACAAAAATTGCCTGAATAAAGAAAGAAGTTGTGTAACTTTAATGTGACTCAAAATGACATGACTTCTCTTTTATTGCTTTAAAAATAGTACTTTGGCTCTACATTAATTGGATGTAGAATTTTTATTTTAATCAGCATCCAGATGTCCATATTTTCCAACACAAGGTCTCCAAGGTATCCCCGTACAACCAATGTTCTGGCTTTCCATTAAAGTCTTTTAAATTAAACATGAAACTGGTATCTGTCCTCACATCTGAGTCGATAAGGGGAAAATCATTACTGGCCAAACTAATGTTTTGAAGGTGACCAAAAGGGAAAAAAAAGCATCAGCATTTTCCAAATGTGCAATGTTATTTATTACTTTTTACTCTCCCAAGCAGAAAGCCAACATTTACCTTTTTCCCTTTTGGAATGATACTGATAGCAAGAAAACATTACTAATTTACAGATACTTTCACAATTATTTTCTGCTGCAACTATTTGATTTTAGAAGTGTTATCTTTTTTATTATTTAAATCCCAAAGATTGTTCATTTTTTCCCTTACAACAAAAACATTTTTCATTATAAATGAAAGATAAGTGATATTTTTATATTTCTGTTTTTCCTTACTAGAGAATATGCAAGAGGGAAAGAGGGTGTTCTATTTACTGATCTTTCATCATCCTTTCAGAGCAATAAAAACTATGAGAAACAGGCAGAGAATCAGAGGTAGACACCTCAAGACATAGATACTAAGGCTAAAATGCCTGGGAGAAGTAAATGCTTTTGAATGACATATATTAATTCATTCTGATAGAACAGTGAATGAAGGCAGGAATCTGAATATCATAGAATCACAGAATATATATTTTTAAAGTTAACTCAGTCCACATTATATAATCCATGACTGATCAAATATCTTTTTTGCAGCATCCCCAACAAATAGAAATCCAGCATCCATTTGAATAATTGCAGTGATGAGTAACCGACTCCTTCCTGGAGTAGTCCATTTCACTTTTAGGAAGCTAACTGCTAAGAAGTGTTTCCTTTCTAAGTAGCTGAAATCTAAATGCACCCATTGTTTCTAGTCCTGCCCTCTGGGGCCAAGTAGAACAAGTCTAATTTATTTCTCCATAAAAGTCCTTCAAATATGAAAGATTGGTGATTGCTGATTTTATTTTAGTCAGGTTGTCTCTTCCAGTCTCTAGCCCCAATTTCAGTAAATGATACTATGTTTACAGCTGAAAAGTATTAATCTATTCCTAAGCCTTCCAAACAGGTGATGTTAGGAGAAATATCTTTGTAAACACAGGTCATTATTTTCAAAATGTCACCTGGGGAAAAATGAGCCCTCTCTTAAAACAAAGCAAATAATTTCTTCAAAGGAAAATGTTGCAGTTGCTGGGGCTGAAGCAAATATTTTATTTTGGGCTGATAAATCAGTCAAGTGTTTTCAAACACACCACCTTTTAACTTTCAGTAGGGGTTAGCACCCCCTGGTGGAATTCCAAAAGGTTTTACAGCATCCTTTAATTCAGGGCTTCTTAACCATGGACCCCTTTGGTAGTCTGGCAAAGCCTATCAACTCCCTTTCAAATATATAAAATTAAAATTCCTTTGCATAAAATTGCAAGGAAACCAACTATATTGAAATAAATTTATGAAAATATGCATATTAAAAAAAGTTCACAGATTCCACATTAAGAATCTCTGCTTTAGTTGCAGCCTGAAGAAAGAGATGAGGATGTGTAAACTCTAATGTATGCTGGGAAATTTTAAAACCTCTTGCAATTCTTCATGGTTCTTTGTAGGCAGGAATTAAATGGATGAGATACTAACTATACTTATGTCTAAAATCACAGCAACTCCAAAATGAAAATTTTATGTGATTAATTGAAAACAGTCTCTGCTCAGCAGGGTGAAAAACAAGTAAAGGGTAGATGTGTTTGTACCACTGAAATTCTGTGTAATTGGGCAGGGTGATCTTTTTTTTTTTTGCCAGGAAGAAGATGGAAAGATATCATCATAAAGCATTTTAAATTTCAAACTACAGATCCTGACTCATCCAAAGCAGCATAGTTTAGGGGAAAAGGTCTAGGAAAAGACCTAAACTCCAAAAACCCTCCCAGCGCTAGTTCTGCTATTTATTAGCTGTGTGACATCATATAACCTCTCTAAGCCTCAGCTTCTTTCTGGGTAAAATGAAGACATTGTACCAGATGCTGTCTAAGGAATTTTCCAGATCTAATATCCTATGATTCAATAAGTTCATGAAAAAGTTGCTTCATGTTCCCATCTTACTTTACAGAAGATTTTATGGCAGGAATGAATTTGGAGTCAGAAAGCTGACTTTGACACCTAAGTCTTGGCTCTGACATTGACTACCTCTATTCTCCTCTCTCCTCTCCCCCTCCTACCCCCAAAAAAAAGCCTCCCCCAGGAAATTTAATGTCTTTAAGCCTTAGTTTCTTTATTATTAAAATGAGGGAAATATAATACTTGTGCTGCTTACCTTACAGGATTGTTATAAGAAAAACCCTATTAATGTTAAAGTGCTCTCACAAAATGTGTAATATTATCACCATTACTTTACTGAAGTTGAATGTGGCAGAGTGGATAAATGTTGGGTTTGAAATCAGAAAAACCTATTCTGAGTCATTATTTTTGTGATCCTTTTCTAGCCAGTCATTCAACAAGAATGTATTAAGCACCTATTATGGGCTAGGTGCTTTACAAATATCATCTCATTTGATATCCACAATAACCGTATGATAGGTGCTGCTGTTATAGGTTCTTTTTACACTTGAGGTAACTGAGGTAAAGTGACTTGACCAGAGTCAGGCAGTTGATTAGTATAAGAGGTAAGATTTGAACTCAGGTCTTTCTGACTCCAGGCCCAGCTCTCTTTGTAGAACTCCACCTAATGGCCTGCAAAGAAAAGCAAAAACAAACAAACAAAAAAAAACACAGTCCCTCCTCTCACTAAAAAGATGCTTTAGACAATTCACGATGGCCTTGCCTATTAAAAATCAGAATGAGATGAATATGGTTTTGTGGAAAGACGTTTTTCATAGACGTTCACCATGCAGATGATCAGAGACCCTTGGAGGTTCTGGTGGTGATGAATACTGTCTTTTGTAAAAGTTGTTTTGCTTAAGAAATTTACAATTACAAAGAACAGCACCAACTTTTTATTGAAAGAACCCACAACATTTTAGATTTTATAGGATTTATAGTGATTATCAGTGCCTTTTTCCATAGTTATAATCAAGAAAAATATAGGGGCATGGAAGAGGAAAGTGAATTGTCCAAGTAATACAATATAATAATAATACAATGGGAAGGACACTGGTTCTGGCATCCAAGGACCTGGGTTCAAATACTACCTCAGATGCTTATTACTTCTAGAAGAAGTCACTTCACCTCCCTGAGTTCTAGCCTCTTTTTCTGAAATATAAGGGAGTTGAGTTGTACTAGATGGCCTTTGAGAGCCTTCCAATTGCAAGCCTATGGTTCTGATGCACAGATATGATCACATTACTCCTCTATTTAGAAATCTTCAATGACTTCTCAGTGCACATCTAAGAAAGTTTAAACTCCTAACTCTGGTATTCAAGGCTCTCCAAAATCTAGCTCCAATGAACTAGCCAACCTTCTCTCATACTGCTGCCCTTTGGCTTGTTCATCTATCAACCAAACAGGTCTCCACTTAGATCTCAATTCTTGACCTCCCCTTTATGACTCTGGCCTTGATTATCTCCATTTCTTAGAATAAAATCCCCATTCCCTACTCAGCTGTCTGTTGAGAAAGAGGTACCTCCCTTCTAACAAAGGCAAACTCAGGTGCCCCAAGTGAAAATAAGCTGTCTCTGTTCAGCTTTCACTGAGAACTGTGCCTGGGTCCCTCCTTTGCCAGTGTTACATTATAATCTTTATCACACTTACTTTTATGTCTACCTTATTGCCTCTCCTTAAACTGTAAACTCTTTGAAGGCAGGCACTCCATAAATGAGATGAATTGAAAATCAGCTATTTTTGGCAAGCCTGACATGAAAACAGTATTGTAATTTCCCTGATAAACTTAACTTGCTTTCCTAACCTAGGTCAAATTGTTCCTCCATAAAATTATCAGTGATGGGGGTTAGGGGGAAGTTTATATATTTTTTCTCATTGTGCAGGCGAGATTTATTGACATAGTTTAACAACAACAACAACAAAAATTGCCTGTGGTTTAAATTTGGACATTATAAATACATTGGAGAAACAGTCTGTGAACCTTGTGAACTACCTCATCTGTTGAAAACTAAACTTCATAAGAAAGCTAGGACTCTTCCAGTTCCAAAATTCCATAATTCTGTGAAATGAGTTAGCAGGGATTCCCCCTTTTGGGTGTAACTTCAGAATTATCCTGGCCAGAGGAGAGAGAATCCCTGTCCTCACTCCCTCCCCCACTCCCACCGTCGGGCACTCAGAGCTCTTCCCATCTGCTGATTAAGGAGTAGCATTTCACTGATACAAGAGGGGGCTTGCTCTAACAGTTCTCTTTGGACAGCCAGGGAGTCTCTGTGACAAGGGGCATTTGAGGAAGGATTAAATGGGAGAGTCCACAGAGCTTCAGGAGGAATGTAGAGGTTCCCTCCCACTGAGGAAACAGTTGGCCTAAAATCTGACTAGCCCTAAGACTGTGACAGGGCTAAATACAAGTGGGAGTCTTCTGCTTAC
Organism: Phascolarctos cinereus; assembly: GCF_003287225.1. Lineage (NCBI taxonomy): Eukaryota > Metazoa > Chordata > Mammalia > Diprotodontia > Phascolarctidae > Phascolarctos > Phascolarctos cinereus. The sequence continues at coordinate 195,259,335 of NW_027555625.1, forward strand.
CCCCCAATGTGCTGCCATGGTGAGTTTACCCTGATTCTGTTGAACTTTCAGCAATAGCTATTGTGTTTTGAGGGAAAGTCAGAAGCAACCTGACCAAAAGACAGTGGAACAGGAAGGCATGACATTGATGCAAAACGGCTTAATTGTCAAAGAATGGTTTTGAGGATCTCTTTGGAAAACAAAGGGAGAAGAATAAACTCTCATTCCCTCAACAGAAGGAAACCAAGACATTTGTTTATGTAGCAGGAGGACCAGGGGTTTGGACCTAAAAGGGATCAATAAGTCATCTAAGGAAGAGACAGGTCCAGATAAGGAGGACAAGGGCCATCCTGTCTTCCTTATTGGTCTCCTCACATATATCTCCTCATATTTGTAGGATAAACATAGTAGGCTTTTGCACCCTGATCTTCTGACTCCAAATCTAATGCTCTTTGCCCTGTATTACAGCTAGCTTACCCAACTATGTATGATTCAGAGGAGCTTTGATCTGCCCAAGATCACAAAAGAAGAAAGAAAAAAAAAGGGACATTTATTAAGCACCTGCTATGTAGTGCCAGGGACTCTGTCAGCCGATTTAGAAATATTATCTTATTTGATCCTCACTACAGCCTTGGGAGGTAAGCATTATTATTAGTCTTCTCTGACAGTTGAGGAAACTGAGGCTGAAATGTTAAGTGACTTGCTTATAGTCACACAGCTAGCAAGCATCTAAGGTCACATTTGAACTCAGGTCTTCCTGACTTTAGGCCAAGTGATCTATCCACTGCTGCATTTAACTGCCTGAAAGTAGTATACAGACACTAAGAACACAGCTGAGATTCAAAACTTAGCTCTCTAACTTTGAATTCACTGTGCTTTTCTCTACACTCTCACCAACCCAAACAGGACAAGCTAGTAAAGAACTACTTGTTTCTATGTTCAGGTTGGTCTGTCCACTACAGTGATTTTCCTAAAGCATCCTTGAGACTGTGTCACTGATAATCAATAAACTCTAGTAGCTCCCTATCACCTCCAGGATCAAATGCAAAATCCTCTGTTTGGCATACAAAGCCCATCATAACCTAGCCCCCCTCCTACCTTTCTAGTCTTCTTACAAGATACTCCCCCAGCCCCACTACAAGTATATGATTCAGTGACAACCTTGCTATTCTATGAACAGCAAACTATATCTCTTTGCTCTTAAGTATTTTCTCTGGCTGGCCCTCATGCCTGGAATGCTCTCCCACCTCAAATAGGCCTTTGGCTTCCCAGACTTCCTTCAGGAACCATCTAAAATCCTACCTGATCCAGGAAGCCTTTCCCCATCCCTCTTAATTCTAGTACCTTCCTTCCAGCATTTCCTATCTATCTATCCCTTATATAGCTTGTTTGCTCGTATTTGTTTGCTTGTGGTTGCCCCCATCATGAGCTCCAAGAGAGCAGAGGATGTCTTTTTCCATTTTCTATATCCCTGGCACTTAGTACAGTGCCTGGCACATAGTAAGCATTTAAGAAATGCTTATCAGGTAACTGTCCCCTAACCTAAAATATAGATAGATAGATAGATAGATAGATAGATAGATAGATAGATAGATAGATAGATAGATAGATAGATAGATGGATGGATGGATGGATGGATAGATAGACACAGACAGATAGACAGATAGATGATAGATGGATGGATGGATGGATGGATGGATGGATGGATGGATGGATGGATGGATGGATGAGCCAGGAATAAATAATATGATTCTATTATTAGTATGAAAGTTTCAAAATGCTTCATTCAACTAAAGTCTTTTTTTTAAGGGGACAGGGACATAGGATTGAGAAGAAAGTTTTTTTTTCTTAAGAAAAAAATTTTTTTATGAAAACAGTAATGCATACATTTATTTGGAGGAGCACTTGAAGAAGGAATGGGAAAAATGGAGGTGGGAAGATAAACAGAAGTAATAAAGGAGAACAATTATTTTGGGATTGTGCTGTGTTGAGATGTGAGGTTTTGATGAACAACGTTTTCAAAGGCTGAGCCCTCAAGTTGGTATGTGGATAGAGGTGAGTCTAAGTGCAGAATACAGTTGCCCAACATCCTATAATGAGTCCAGTGAAATTGAAGGGCCTGCGAGCCTACAGTATACATATAGTTGTACCACTGGCAGAAGAAGTGTTAATTTTGTTCTGCTCACTCTGTTCCTCGTCTGATCTCTTGGAGCAGTCTGAATGATCTGCCATTTTCCTATCACTCAGAATATTGATGCTGTCAAATCTAAATGAATTCTACTTTAAATTCTTGGTCTTATAACTATACCTGGACTTGCATATCCCTACCTGCTTATAGCTATTGCCTTTGGAAGTTATGGCTCCTGACACTGTGAACCTGTGTACCAAAAAGGCAGGTTTTGAAAAGGTTAATTTTCTAAGCTACTTGTTCCTTCCCCTATCTGGGTATCAGCTTCCTCCTAGTTGAATTGCATCACTTCTAGGGTCCCTTCCACTTCTAAATACCATTATGAGATTTACAAAACCCCTTTTGATATTTCCCCTATAAGGGAAACAAAATCCAGATTTTGCTTCTTGAAAGTGGAGATTGCTTCATTATTTGTATTTGTAACCCCAGCACTAAAATGGCACAGAGTAGGTGCTTAGTAAATATATATTGATTAACTTTCTGGCAAAAGTAAAGTCTAGTCCAAACTTGGAGTCTAATGGTAATCTTTAGCATACATACATACATACATACATACATACATACATACATAGACACACACATTTTCCTTCAGACAGAGAGATGGGCCAGGATCCTGACTCCAAGAACACTGGTGTAACCCAAGTCCCAAAGCACACTGGTATGAGATTCTCATTGGTGGAAATCAATATCCCAGACTGCTTGAGGGGCAGGGGAGAATTGGTGAGAGTGGGAGAGAAGAGAGATTTGTTTTCTTAAGGCTCTTGGGAGTTCTCCAGTCTCTTCAAACTTTTCTGGTTTTCAGCTTCAAGACAGAAGAAGGACAATGCCAACCCCACTTCAGGTTTCTGAAAGAAAAAAAAAAAGACTGGGAAGAAGCTGACAAGAGGAGCTGTCAATCTCCATCACGTCCCTATCCCCATCTTACAGCATTAGACACTTCAGGGAATTTTCCTATTGGGTAAGATCTGGGACTTTCTCTCCTGAGTGAACTGAGTTATCTCACTCCCAGTGGGAGAGCTCATTCACTCTGCACTGGGAGTTCCTTTTTGTGTAGTATCTAGTATATATTTTCATATGTATAACTTCTCATATTTCTAGTTTGCTATGAACTTACACGGATAAATGGGTTTCTTTGTTATTTGCTGTGTGTGTTCATTGTGGAACTCTTATTTTGTAGGAAAGGAGTCAAGTCTTGGATATAGAGCTTGGGGTCCTCCATCCCTGTTAAGAAACATCTAACAGGTGCAGTAGAAAAAGCACGAGCCCTGGAGTCAGGAAGACCTGAGTTCAAATCCAGCCTCAGACACATAACACTTACTGTTGTGTGACCCTGGGTAAGTCACTTAACCCCAATTAACTCACCAGAGAAAAAGAAACATCTAACAGGAGTTTAGCTTGAACCTGAAAATTATATCCCCTGGTGTAGATTAACAAGGGAACAGATAGATATAATTATAGCTTTGTGTTCCCTCTCTCCAAGGAGAGGAGAGTGGCCAGTTTCGAGATCTAATTTCCTATTTCCCTTCCTTGCAGGAATCAAAGTGTCCCTCAAAGAAGGGTTAGGAGAAGAAGAAAATAAAGATATATCTATCCTGGCTTGTCTGTGAGCCCAATGGAGACAGCCTACTTACACTGAGAATAGCAATATACTCCACACCACTGACCTTTCACAGCCTGACCTCCACAGCTATCAAAGACAGGATCAAAGCCTATGAACAATGGAATTATCATCCTTGCCACCATCAACAGAAATCTTTGATCATCTGCCATTGAAGGGTAGGTAAGTCCAAGAGCCCTGGAAATAGAAAATTCTTCCTCATCCCTTACCTCCTGACTTTGCATCTAGCCAGCCCCCATAGCCACCATCCAGGGAAGAAACTCCTGTGGAGACAAGGATAGCCCTTCCTGCCTACCGTCCCAAAACTGCCATTCAGAGGACAGGCAAGTCCACCAGCAAAAGCTGCAAGGCAACCTGAGAATGAGAGGAAAATGGCAAGTAAGTGAAACCTGCACCCCCTAAGCCACCCTATCCCTCATATCCTAGATGGCAAAAACTCAGGACCCTCAACCTAAGAGCTCTGGAAACAGCAGTGACTCACCAGAGCACCAGCCTGGCAGCCTTTATCCAGGGGATCAATCCTGTTGGAGAGGTGATCTGGGAATTGCTTCTTGTACCAGAAGAAGCCCTGCACAGCCAGAGCTACCAAAGACCCATAAAAAAAGTTCTTGACCTCAAAGTCCTTGGCACTATCAAAAAGTTCAACCTAAGAGGTTGGTATGGTTTTATCCGTGACAATAATATGAAAGAAGATGGATTATCATCTACTTTGCCATTGTATCCAAGTACTAGGGGGTTTTTCTATATGACTTGAAGTTTCTCCCTATTTGAATGGGAATTCCCAGAGGGAGGAGCTATTTAGCTTTGCTGTGTGTATTCCCAGTGCTTTGCATATAAGTACTTAATACACAGGGCAGCTAGGTGGTACAGTGGATAAAGCACTGGGCTTGGAATCAGGAAGACCCATCTGCATGAGTTCAAACCCAGCCTCAGATACTGAATACTTATGTGACCCTTTAACACTGTTTGTCTCAGCTCTTCATCTGTACAATGAGCTGGAGAAGGAAATGGCAAACCAATCCATTATCTTTGCCAAGAAAACTCCAAAATGGGGTCATGAAGAGTGGGACACAACTGAAACAACTCAATAACAACAAAACTTAATATGTGCATCACAGAATCATGTATTTAGAGGTAAATAGGAAATAAAAAACCGTCAGAGAAATCATTAGATCTAAAGCTCTTATTTTACAGATGAGAAAACTGAGACCCAAGGAATTTAAGTGACTTGTCATTCAGACAGTAATTGGCAGAGACAGAATCTGAAGCATGCTTTTTCTGGAGCCTATAAAGCTGTACTAAAAAGGCCAGGGTTAGGGGTTAGATCCCCATAATGGGAATAGATTCTTCTTCACTCTATAATATGGGGGAAACATAGGGACCTCACCTTTTGGAAGAATTGACTATTCAGTATGAATTCTCTCTCTCTCTCTCTGTCTGTCTCTCTGTCTGTCTCTCTCTCTCTCTCTCTCTGTCTCTCTCTGTCTCTCTTTCTGTCTCTCTCTGTCTCTCTCTCTCTCCTTGCCCTGAGGATTAGGAAACACATGCTGTAGTATTCAAAATGGCATGTTTCTCTCCAGCCGCAGTGCCACGTTGGAGACAGGCCCAGATGGGAAATGGTGTAGTGCTTTATGTAATGAGTACGCTAGTGAGAGGCAGGGATAAATTGAATGAATGAGTGAGAAACTTGCACAGTAAAATATTATGCAATGAGAACCAAAGAAAGCATTCTGAAAAGCATTTGTCTTTTCAAAATGAGAGGTAATGGCTGTGTTAGAAATTCATTTCACTTAGCTCCCTGGGAGTTGAAGGATTAGGAGCCAAAATAACAAACTGGTTAGGGTATGGAAATATTCCAAACCAATTTGATCTGAAGAGGAGGAAGAGAAGGTGGGGGTGAAGGAAAAGAAGGAAGTCAAGTAGAGGAGGCATAAATGGAGGAGGAGGAAGAGTAGAAGTAAAGGAAAAAGAGGAGTAGGTAGGGGGAGGAAGAAGTGGAGGAAGAGGAGGAAAAGGAAAATTGAAAGAAGGGGAGGAGGTAAAAAGGACAATGAAAAAGAGAATAAAAGGTAGCAAGTAAAGAAGGAAAGGAAGGAAGAGAATGAAGACATGTCTGAAGGAGGAGAAAAAAGCAACAAAAAAGAGGAGGAACAGGAGGAAAAGGAAAAGAGGGGTTTTTTTCTGGACAAAATGTGAACTGGGATATGTTACCTCATAGTTTAGATAACTAACTTGCAATGAATAATAGGATTGTCTTAAGGATAAAGGAAACTCTCTTCTGGGAAATTCCTTTTGTTGTTGTTGTTGTTAAAATGCTGTGGCAGAGTAATATTCTGTTTGTTGTACTGTAATAGCGGAAAGCTTTTCTGAATAACCTGGCAGGAAACTTGTGTCATAGTCTTGGTTCTGCCACTAATTCATGCTGATCTTGGTAAATTCACTTCTTGTCTTTTGTTTCCTTGTCTGAAAATGTGAGAGGGACCGTACAGAGATTGTACTGTGATATCCACAGTCCCTTTTAACTGGATCAACTTTGGTACTCATGCCTCATCAGGACCCTCTGCCCTGTGACCCTTTTAATTGGATGGAAGAGCAAAAAGCTCCCTCCCAAAGTTTCCACTTAAGAAGGGTGCTCAGGCCATTTCACCTACACTGCTATGGATTTCTCCATCATGCCCGCATTCCCAGATACCTTCTTCTCCGATCTCTTTCCAGCTTCCTTTTTGTGAGTTATCTTCCATGTTAGATTGTAAGGTTATTGTGGGCAGGGATTGTCTTTCTCTTTCATATTTATATCCTTAGGTACATAGCACAGTGCCAATCACATTAAAAGTGCTTGATAAATATTTGTTGACTGAATAAGTTACTGGACTATCCTACTAGCTAATTGTCCTTGGGCAAGTACCTCCTTGAATTTCTCATTTTCTTCATGTGTAAAATGGGAAAAAAATAATGACCTCCCTCACAGGGTTCTGAGGAAAGCACCTTGTAAAATTTCAAGCACTATATAGAAATGTGAATTATGGCAGTGATGACAATGAGGAATCTATGAGTGTTACTTGTGAAACCCCTTCTGAAAACTTTCATGGACTAATAACAGAGTTCCCTTAAGGAAATATTTGTCTATCCAGGATAGGTAGAGAGGGATGAAATCATATGATATCACAAATCTTT